>NC_134483.1:365783591-365961091 GCF_040206685.1 Ascaphus truei
GCTTTTTTAGATATTGTTTGGAAAAGTCTACTCTGGCCTTTCTATTCTTGAGGCTTATGAATGATTTGCACCTTGTGGTGAACCCTCTGTATTTTCTCTCGTGAAGTCTTCTCTTTATGGTAGACTTGGATAATGATATGCCTACCTCCTGGAGAGTGTTCTTCACTTGGCTGGATGTTGTAAAGGAGTTTTTCTTTACCATGGAAAGGACCCTATGATCATCCACCACTGTTGTTTTCCGTGGATGTCCTGTCCTTTTTGTGTTGCAGAGCTCACCAGTGTGTTCTTTTTTCCCCAGAATGTACCAAACTGTTGATTTGGCCACTCCTAATGTTCCTGCTATCTCTCTGATGGATTTTCTTTTTTTTTGCAGCCTCAGGTTGGCCTGTTTCACTTGCATTGAGAACTCCTTTGACCGCATGTTGTGGGTTCACAGCAACAGCTTCCAAAAGTGAATGCCATACCTGGAATCCACTCCAGACCTTTTACCTGCTTAATTGATAATTAAATAATGAAGGAATAGCCCACACCTATCCATGAAACAGCTTTTGAGTCAATTGTCCAATTACTTTTGGTCCCTTGAAAAAGAGGGGGCTACATATTAACGAGATGTAATTCCTAAACCCTTTCTCCAATTTGGATGTGAATACCCTCAAATTAAAGCGGATAGACTGCACTTTAAACCCATATTCATTATTTAACTGTAACTTGAATTTATTTTGGTACACAGTCGAAATAACAAAGCTTGTATCAGTGTCCAATTATTTCCGGACCTAACTGTATATGTGTGTGTATATGTATATATATGTATGTGTATATGTACATATATATATATGTGTGTGTGTGTGTGTGTGTGTGTGTGTGTGTGTGTGTGTGTATGTGTGTATGTATATATGTGTATGTGTGTGTGTGTGGTGTGTGTGTGTGTGTAACACGGTCTCTTAATGCGTTTTTTAGTTCTACATCAGTCATAAGAATTCTCCAATGCTTTTGTAAAATACCTCTCAGGTCAGACTACTGGTGATTAAAAGTGCTTACAAATCTTATTTGTTTCCTGCCTCGATATTTAGGTTTAGGCCGCAGCAAACTCTCACGAGTGACACTCAGGCAATTGGTATAACCTCTGTTAACTTGTGTTTTACTATAGCCACGTCTAGAGAACCTAGTTTTAAGCTCCTTGGCTCTCTGTTCAAAGACATCTGTGGATGAACAATTCCTTTTTAGCCTAAGAAACTCACTACGTGGAATACCTGAAATTTGATGTTTAGGGTGAGAACTAGAGGCGTGGAGAACAGAATTTGTTGCCGTCGTTTTGCGGAAAATATCGGTTTGAATCATCCCAGTCTCATCTACATTGATTTTGATATCTAGAAAATCAACGGATGTGGAAGTACACATAAATGTTCATTTAATGTTGAGTTCATTATGGTTGAGTACATCGATGAAATCTGCAAATGCATCTCTGGTGCCACGCCAAACTACCAGGATGTCATCGATGTATCTCAACCACAATAAACTCAAATCGCTGAAATGACGATTATGATCCGAAAACACAACCTCCCTCTCCCACCAGCCCAAAAACAGGTTAGCATATGAGGGTGCACAGGCCGCCCCCATTGCTGTGCCTCTAACCTGCAAATAATATTTATTTTTAAAAATAAAATAATTATGTGTTAAAATAAATTGTAGTAACGCCATAATAAAATTAATCAAATCAACTGAAATGTCCTGCATAAGTAAATAAAATTTAGAAGCTCTGAGGCCATCACGATGGGGGATACTGGTATATAGGGACTCCACATCACAGGTCGCGAGGATGGTGTGCTCATCGACCGTGATGCAGTCGACCCTGGACTGAGCCTCCATCGTATCCTTCAGATAAGACGGTAAATTAATTACAGCGAGGCACAGGAATGAGTCAATGAAGCGATAAGCTGGTTCACACAACCCCCCAATGCCTGAAACAATGGGTCAGCCTGGTGGGCGAGAGGCGTGTTTGTGGATTTTTGGCAACAAATAAAAGGTTGGGACCACCGGAAATTTGGGGATTAAACCATCATAATTACGTTTGGTGATTATACCATCATCCAACGCAGAGCGTAAAATGCGATCCAACTCGGACCTGAATCGGAGAGTTGTATCGCATGAGAGCTCGGAGTAGCACAGGGGATCATGTAGCTGTTTGTATGCCTCACGTTCATACATGGATTTTAGCCAAAATACAACGTTGCCTCCTTTATCAGATTGCTTAATTTCCACAGAGGAAATTTGTTGGAGTTCTTTAATAGCAATCCACGCTTTTTTACCTAAATTCGTAGGTCTTTGTACAATAGGTAATTTGAGGATCTCTTCTGTAACAACAGTGGCAAAGACAGTGACAAAGTGAGAATATGACGTAAGGGGGGGTCTGACATAACAGCACTGGGATCTAAGCAACCATTTTAAAGTCAGCATCCATTTTAGGTATTGTCTGTATGAAAGTTGGTATGGACGTTAGTTTAAAATACATTTTTTTCTGCTGAAGTTCCAATTGATATTGAGCGGTTCACTTAAGCCACAAGACCTTGAGCAGAAGAGGAAAGTGCCAATGTTATGAAAATATGAGACATATAGGCACTTTCTTGCATTCTGCGGGGGGGTGAAGTTCTGTATGTAGAGTAAAAGTCATCGGCTTGTATAAGGAATATTAGCTGAGTCATTTCATTTCATTTAGGCATCCCATAATAATGCTTTAACTCAATGTGTTCATGTTCATATTTTGTTTACGTAGTGACGACACGCAACCTTGTATAGGGGACGTGGGTTTAGTATTTTGTGTATAAATAAGGCCTGTATGCCACCATGTCATTGGGAGAGTTTTATTTTGAAACTCTCCTCTGCGTGTGCACCGCACAAAGCAATAAACTTATTTGACATTCTGCAAAATATATCCTCAGACTTGTGTTTTTTATTCACAACTTTCTCAGATGGCACACCGAATAGAAACCCAGATATACCGGAAGCTGAGCACCTGAAAAAAACACTCCTCGGTCACTCAAATCTGAGCGCTCGTAAGAATCAAGGTAAAAGGCACCTTTTGAGGAAAGCCTGAGTTTAAAAAGTTGTTTTGAGTGGTGTGTAGAGAGATGTGTTTTGAAGGGTGCCTCAATCTGTGTTGACAGGTTTACCTAGCAGTTTCAAATAAGTTTATTTGTCTGTTCCTATATCCATTTTAAAGTGTTATAGATGTTAAGTTTTATTTGGATTAAGGTGAGAGTCCCGTTAAAATTGTTGGTGTTTTGGTGATGAAGGTGAGTGTTTGTATGCTTAAGGGATTGTTTTTCAGACTGTCCTGGGTTGTGATAAATTGTTTTGTTGTCTGAGTAGGAAGGGTCCCTGATTGTACATTTGCTCTGTCTTGTCATTAACATACCAAGTGAGTTTATTTATGGATATCTGTTTAGAAGGTCTTATCTGTATCCATGTTATAAAAGTATAAGGTTTATCAGGACTGGGTTGGACCCGCTGAAGTAATTCAAGTGTTTTCTTGGGTATAGTTATGGTGAAAAAATTCAGAACAATAACATGCCAAAAGAGTTGTACGCAATCAGCTTGCGCTGATTATTGTATCAGGTGTATTGTACAGGTCAATTAAATGTGATTACTGTAACAGGAGAATAATGGGAAACCAAAGTTCTCAAAATTTGCCGTTAGAGGTTGTGTGGAAAAAGAGAAAATTTGCGCCAAGAAAAGTTTTTTGCCTACTATTCAAGGTGTGGCTTCAGTCCTTTCCACAGAATGATTCCGCTGCCTGAGTCTTTCAGAGGTTATTCACCAACCTCTGTATATGTATGAGTAGAAAAAGGGGGGGAAAACTCCTCGGGCGCGTCACTCTGCTCCCAGCTCCACGACGTATGTTACGTGTAAAATAGAAGAGAGAGGGGAGGGCCACAATAAAAAACAACTCAAAGTTATACACACTTCTTTCTTTAGAGTGGGAAGGGAGGTGTGGGAGGGGAAAAACAGGGGAAGAATGATATTACAACACACTGTTTGGGTAGAGACACACTCACATGGAATTTCTAATATCATGAGCTGGTGTTCTCTCCTCAACACGTGATGACACAGGTTGTAGGTGAGGAAGTGCCCTCTAGTATCTTCCTTGACAAAAATAAAAGGGAAAACAAAATAGTGCAATACAATTTAATAAGACAGTGGGTGAATGAGATTTAAAACTTACAAGCGACCGATATTTTCAGGCATAGAAAGGAGATGTCGCCAGACTCCACAGCATATCCCTTTCTGGGTTGCAGTGTTGCTTCTCGGCTGATCCCTGCTGGCAAAAGGTCTTTGTATCTGTATGTGGGGATAGTTCTGGCTGCAGTGTGGATACTTAAGGCCCGTGCACAGGCTATGTTCTCCTCCGGCCGCCTATCTCCTCCACAGATGCAGTCTTCAGCTTCCTTAGTCCGTTGCGCGTGCGCATGCGCAGACGGCAAGACGCTGGGCCAGGATACAGGGAAAAGAAACTCCTCGCTACGGTGGCTTGGAAGAACCAAAAAACGTCAGACGCGTTTCGCCAATGCTTCCTCAGTGACGAAGCATTGGCGAAACGCGTCTGACGTTTTTTGGTTCTTCCAAGCCACCGTAGCGAGGAGTTTCTTTTAGTATCCACACTGCAGCCAGAACTATCCCCACATACAGATACAAAGACCTTTTGCCAGCATATAAAAATAAAAATAAAAATAAAAAAAATTAAACTAAATTAAAAAAAAAAAAAAATTAAAAAAATTTTAAATAAATTTTATATAAAAAAAAAAATAAAAATAAAAAAAATTAAAGTAAATTAAAAAATAAAAAATAAAATAAAAATAAAAATAAAAAAAATTAAAGTAAATTAAAAAAAAAAAAAAAAAATTTAAAAAATTTTAAATAAATTTTATATAACATTTTTATATAAAAAATAAAAATACAAAAAAAAAATAAAAAATTAAAATAAAAATAAAAAAATTAAAGTAAAATAAAAAAATAAAAATAAAAAAAAAATAAATTATAAAAAATTTAAAATTAGAAAAAAAGACCCGCAGGACTTTAATCAACAATTATTTCACATGTAAGATTTTCATTTACATATAAAATAATCTAGATTCATCTCGTGATGTGTCACTGTCACGGTAACTTTAAATTTAAATAAAATAAAAAAAATTTAATTAATTTAAAAATAAAAAAAAAATAAAAAAAATTAAAGTAAATTAAAAAAATTTTTTAAATAAATTTTATATAACATTTTTATATAAAAAATAAAAATAAAAAAATAAAAATAAATAATAAAAATAAAAATAAAAATAAAAAAAATTAAAGTAAATTAAAAAAAAAAAAAAAAAAAAAAAAAAAATTAAAAAAATTTTAAATAAATTTTATATAACATTTTTATATAAAAAATAAAAATACAAAAAAAAAAAAAAAACAAATTTAAAAAAAAAAAAAAAAAATTAAAGTAAAATAAAAAAATAAAAATAAAAAAAAAATTAATTATAAAAAATTTAAAATTAGAAAAAAAGACCCGCAGGACTTTAATCAACAATTATTTCACATGTAAGATTTTCATTTACATATAAAATAATCTAGATTCATCTCGTGATGTGTCACTGTCACGGTAACTTTAAATTTAAATAAAATAAAAAAAATTTAAATAATTTAAAAATAAAAAAAAAAAAAAATAAAAATAAAAAAAATTAAAGTAAATTAAAAAAAAAAAAAAAAAAAAAAAAAAAATTAAAAAATTTTTATATAACTTTTTTATATAAAAATAAAAATAAAAATAAAAAAAAATAAAAAAAAAAAATTTAAAAAATTTTAAATAAATTTTATATAAAAATGTTATATAAAATTTATTTAAAATAAAAAAAACCGCTACTTCTGCCATTAGAATGCATGGAGTCTCAATGGCGACCTATGGAAGGCTGCAAAATGGAGCCTGAGAAGGTGGGAAAAGGGAACAAAGGGCTATAATCACTGAATTAATATTAACCCCTTCCCTCCCGCATCAACCCTAGTGTATGTGTTGGTGCAAACACTAGGATGAGACAATACATTTATACAGGGGAATAAACAGTTGGATGCTGAAGCAAGATAAAAACATATCACTGGACACCAGTCCAGTTAAGCCCTTGCTCCCCAAGTTAGAGCAGGGGGTGGCCAAATGGGGTGTAACCCCTTTAATCCCAGTGGAAAAGAAGTTATATCAGTGGCGCTCAACACTGTAATGATCAAAGCAATTCTAATAGATATTATAAAATATATATTATAAAATATACAACCAGAGCCACGGAAATCGCCCGTCCGATTGGATGCTCCACGTGGTAAGGGTAAACATGTAAATATACAAAGAAATCAAATCATAGCATAATACTGTAAAACATACACATACATAAACAAACAACACTTAACAAACGCTGAGAACAACAGGTAACTACTCACAATGGCATTTAATATGGCATATCATTAATATCTTAAAATACACTTATTACACATAAAATAGTACATAAAAACATATATTAGGTTCAAGCAAGATTCTCCAACTCGGGTGGGGGTACCTGCTTACCGAAAACAGGATGTAATCAGGCAATGGATAATTCAAAGAGTATCCCCTCTTATGGATAGCTGCTGCTGCTGCTGTTGTTAACACCTGGGCTCAGACGAGGAGTCTATTATTGGCAGGGACAGGTTTTTCCAGCTAGCTGCGTCTGCCTCAGTCCTCTCCCAGCACTGCAGAAGCTCCAGGACCACACACAGAGATACTTCCTGGTCTGCCTGCACCACGTGCACCAAACACAGCAATGCTGAAAAGTTGGATATTCCTACGCCAGCATGTGCTTTCCCACAGCTCACAGCTCACAGCTCCCAGCTTCGGAAGGGTACAGCACTCACACCCGAGTAGTGGGGACCTCACAGAACCACCCTACGCGTTTCGAAAGTCTTGCTTTCTTCCTCAGGGGTTAAAAGTAATGACTTTGTCATTAAAAGTAATGAATTTCAGATCTTGACAAATGGTGTGATTGATTTGCTGATGATTGACTGCCACAGCCTGTTGATGCGTGAAAAATATTTTCTCTGCTGTTTTTAATGAAGATAATGCAGATGCACATGTATTATCGCCTTGGCCTGACTGTAGATGGTCAATGTCCTCTAACTCTTCTTTTACAGGATCTTCAATATCATGTTCTTCCCGATTGTTACATTCAAGTAACTCCTTGTTCTGGTGCAGAATCATTGGGGTCAGGGACATCAGCATATTCGTGTTCTATGGTCTCCTCTCCAGATTCTCTATTTTGGATCTCATCAACAAATTCCTCCTCACTTACTAATGCTTCCAGATTGGGGGTGGCAGACAAATCTGACACAGTTTCCTCATCCATAACTATATAATTAAATATTATAATTTGTTATGAACATAATGACAACGTAATTATGTGCTACTGTTATGATTTTGCATGTACATTTAGATTGTTATGCATTGTATTATCTGCTTATCAATAAATACATATGATTTACCATCCATGTTATTTTTATGTGCATATGCCATTAACAACACGTAATCCATAACTAATATATTTGTGTAGAAATCTAGGATATTTCAATAGTTGTAAAAATACACTTGAAATTCACACATGAAGCTTACATACAAAGTTGTGGTGGTATCTAATTTCTTGAAAACATAAGAGTAGAACGTCAACTGGCCTATTGACACAGGGGGTCTCCGAGGCTGCAATCAACTTTGTTCAACTCAGGAGACCCACTGCTCCCTCACACTAGTTTCAAACACCCCTCCCCCCAATAAAAAATAATTACCTTAGCAGTTAGCAGTTAGCTGCTAAGGTAATGAAGCTGCTTACATTTTATTTTTATTCATAGTGTGCATGAGCAGGGGGTCTCTTGAGCTCAACAAAGTTGATTTCAGCCTCAGGGACCCCTACTTCCCGAGATACAGTCCCCGATATGGGGTGCCGGTATCCCCTCTGTTTTGTTTAGATCCCACAGTCACGTGACCCACAGGTTTTTAACATGGGGATACCGGCATCCCATACCGGAACCTATATCTCGGGAAGTAGGGGGTCCCTGGACCAGTGCGGTTCAGCTCCGGAGACCCCCTGCTACATTACTGTAATGTTATAATTTTAATAAAACCTCCGTGATCGCCGGTGAGAGGCACGCAGTTAGAGTGATTGATTCATCCTATCTCTTACTGCACGTCTATTAAATAAAAGCAGACTCCCGTAGGATTCACACAGCAGGGACCCCTGCTGTGTTACTCCAGCGGGCCATTAGTCTGCAACTGACTATCTCGAGTCCACCACGCGACGCAACGTGGGATGTACCCAGGCAATTGTTAAAATGATGGCCGCTGCATCTGTATAGAGACATTATGAATTGTAGTGCTATTATGAACATATAATGTGACATAGTTACTTTACTATCATTGAAATCTTGTCAATGGAAAAATAAAATTTTGAGATGTGTGTGTACGTACGTATGTGTATATGATGCACACACATTTATATATATATAAAAAATTGCTCATCCATGATAGGGTACATCTTCTCTTCATAAGACTACAAATGTAGAGATGCAGGAGGACCGCCTCCTGTACCACATGCATGACGATCAGCCTTTAACATCTTTCTTTTAAGGTGTAGTTCTATGTCTCCAAAACGTTTTTTGCACGTCTCGGGTGTTCGTCTTTGTTGTCCATCACCGTGACAGAAAGTGAGGGCAGTTTAGTAAAGAAGCCTGACCCTGAACATTATTATTAATCTGGTTCAGTAAATTGGCTGTGTAGTGCTCAGAGGCTCCCAAAAGGAGGTACCAGTTATGTTATGATGCTATATACTGTTTGTACTGCATTGTTATACATATGTACTGTAGCTTTGTTCAATTTTGTGGTTGTTGGTACAGTATATCGATGGTAACATATATTGTATTCCTCAGCGAGGCCGTGAGAGGTTTTTCACCAAGGGGAAGATGTAGTCTAGGCCTCTGGCTATTATCTTTCCTTTGGCCCTAACAGTATACATCCTGTTATACACAGGCAATGTTGGGGATAAGCTCTCTCATGGAGGCCTTGCTTGCTGTTGCAGCCTGGATACACTATTGCTGTATCCAGGGACTGGCCTAACAACAACAACCAGAGAGTGTCATCCTTGGGGAGGAAACTGGCTGGGTCACATACCCATGATGTGTTGCCTGTCAGTATCAGATCTGCCCTGTTATGGGGCAGGGTTACAAGCCCGTCCCCTGGGGTACATAAGCTGACACTCTCCCAGAAGTGAGATGCTCTCACTTTCCTTCCCCTGTGGAGTGGAAGCACTTACCCTTGATCCCTTCAGGGGGTAAAATAACTGAGTAGGGGCCTGCAGGGCCTCAAGCCCTGTGGGTACTACTTTAGGGAATGTACCTGTCATGACTACATATATGCTGATAAAGACTCGGTTGAACCCATCTGTTGTGGCTACTTGATTGAGCCACTACCCGAGTTGCCAGTGCAGACCATCCTGGCTGCACCATGATTCTCACCGACTGGAGGAGCTACACTACAGATTATCATTACTGAGAGCCTATCCTGATACATCCCCATACACCGTGGAGTTTTCAGGGCCTTCTGTTCAACCTCACAGGTATGCACTGCTCCAAAATACACGGTAGCTCTATGATCTCACTTACGTG
Source organism: Ascaphus truei (assembly GCF_040206685.1). Classification (NCBI taxonomy): domain Eukaryota; kingdom Metazoa; phylum Chordata; class Amphibia; order Anura; family Ascaphidae; genus Ascaphus; species Ascaphus truei. Next base: position 365,793,294 of record NC_134483.1, read on the forward strand.
GGGAAAAGGTGCTACATATGTATATTATTCTAAACATAAATAAGCATGACCGAAGATTGTACTTTCATACTTATACTTTAATATTTATTCAGGTAACACTGCAGAAGATCACATCGAAGATGTCTGTTTGTAAGTTTAAAGTAAAACTTGTGCATGAGAATTCTGGTTTAGGTAATAAGAAATGGTACTCCTTAAGGCACCTTCTTGCTCTGCTTAGCAAATACAGCACCTCTGCCCTAGGCGAAATTCAAACAAATGTTAAAAGGGTAGGGATTTTTCTGGCAAATCTTTCATGCATAATGAGTTTCCATGCTTGGGCAAATATTTGAGAATGTTGACTTTATAATTTTGTTGCGTGCAGCGAAAGTCCAACATTTTGCATATCTCTAAGGTTCAATTGTAAGTTGATTTTGGATGGAATTGAACTCTTTAATTTAGTATAAAGGGCAAGGATGTGCAATGCATTTTCAGTTTAAACTTTATGTATTTGTATTCCCTCTCACTCTGTGGAGGAAAATTATTAGCTTGGCAAATCATACTTCATCCCTTATATGGTCTAAAATGTTATTAAAAAACAAAAAAAAAAAACCGTTTATTGCATTCTGACAACATAATTACTTTAAACCTATTGGCTAGAATAGCTTTCACTTAATTTTATTTGTAATGTTTGCCATTACAGATCCATTCAGATGGTTTATCTCGTTTTCAGGTAAGTCCTAAGGTTTTAATATAAGACAAAACATTGCAGAAAACAGAATGAAGAAATGAGTAACTGAGGCAGCAGCACTACAAGAACCATTCGACCTACGTAAGTATCACATTATGCAACACTCATGTGTTGTTTGTTATTTATAATACAGCATTATAATCAGTTGAAATGTACTTGGAGTGCTGCTATTCTACTTATTTCTATTTTGAATTGAGGGCTTTTGAGATAAGCATATGCATAGGGTAAGTACCCATTACTTTGTCTCTTGTCTAAGTATGTATTTGCTGTGAGAGATCACTGTCTTCATGTGATCTTTTTTTCTTATTGAAAACTCAATCAGCAATGATAATGAAACATATGACTAAAGCAGCAGTGGCATTCTTGACATTTCATTAAAATCGGCTTTATGAGATAATTTACAATGTACACTCTGGTAGAGCATATGATTTTCTACCAAGTAGGTGGGCCAAAGGACTGTTCTCTGCATCTAGTTTCTTTTATATTACAGTAGGGGGCAAATTATGGAAGTGAAAGACAGACAACCTTTTCATTAATCCTGGATATATAAAGCAGACTTCTGGTGTATGATCATTGGATTGAGTTGTGTAGGGCAGGGGTGAGCAAACGTTTTATGCCGAGCCCCCCTTTTCTCGGGCCTCCCCTGCCTGATGTAATCAAAATCGCATGAAAAAAAAAACCTTTATTAAACGGTATACAATGTAAATACAAATATGTCTAAATACTTACATATTTCCACAGCTGGTTGTAAGGAATCGGGGAGCACGTCCCCTGCGACATGTTCCCTCCTTACCTAATGCTCCTGTCACCTCCGCGCCGCTTACAGAGCATGCGCGCACACGGTGGCTTTCTGTCAACTTCACAGAGCCTGGTTTCGCCCCCGCTCGCGTCACGCGTCACTCACACGTGGCGCGCTCACGTGTCTCCGCTCTGCCTCTCGCACTGATTGCACCAGCCTTGCTACTTAAACACTGCATGCTCAGTCATTCATTGCTGAGCATAAATCCTTGTAGCCTTGTGCTCCTATGTTCCTGCTGTGCTTTGCATTGTGCCTAACCTCTCTTGCTTCCAGTTGAACTCATGTGTACCGACCCAGCTTGACTATTGGACCCTCTCTGGATAACGACCCCAGCTTGCCTCTGACTATCCGCACTTCTAAATCCTTGACCATGGCTATTGGACACTCTACTACACCACCGGCTCCAATTCCTGACCACGGCACATCGGAGATCGACTACGCTGCTGGTTCCGCCCCTCAACCTCGGCAAGTATCTGGACTAACCCCTTCTCTCCAACCCAGACCTGACTACATTGACAATCCGCTTTCCAGGCGCGACCCCGCTTCTGTGGGTGCGCACTTTCCCACCTCAGTACTGGGGTCCTGACTTGTTCGTGGTGAGCGCAAGCGTTACAGTATGTTCAGCCCAACGAACATGGACCCCCTTGAGGTGGGTTCAGCCCTGTCTGCCACTGGTAATTGCTTCCACCATCTGGAGACCCAAATTGCTTCCTTGACCCAAAGTGTTGGTACTCTTTCTGCACAACAGTCTCAGTCCAGAATTATTAGGCCTGCTACTTTCTCGCCCCCTACTTCTGGGGAGACCCTTCCTCTTGAGTCACGCCTCCCTACCCGCAACCGCTATGCGGGTGATCCCCATGGGTGTAGAGGTTTCCTCAATCAGTGTGATATTCATTTTTAGTTAACCCCTTCTCGTTTCTCCTCTGAGAGATCCAAGGTGGCATATGTTAGTGCCCTGCTGACCGGTGATGCCCTGGCGTGGGCATCTCCCATCTGGGAGCAAAGACGAGAGCTGACCGAGGATTTCGCACGCTTTAAAATGGAATTCAGACAAGTCTTTGACACTCCAGGCTGTAAGGTCACTGCAGCTTCCTCCCTGTTTCACATTTCATAGGATCGTAAATCTGTCGCAAGATATGCTCTCGAGTTCCTGACCATCGCCACAGAGACAGGCTGGAATAACAAGGCGTTGTCGGCTGCCTTCTGGCAGGGGCTATCCGAATCACTTAAGTATGAACTGGCTGCACAGGAACGATCTACCGAGTTGGAGGATCTTATTGCAGTATGTATAAGGGTGGACCAGCGCCTTCAGGAAAGGAAGGCTGAACGACCTCATTCACGATTTTTCACAAATAATGTTCCTGCTCTCAATCTCTCTCCTACCTTGTCTCCAGCCCCTGATGTTCCTGAACCTATGCTGTTAGGAAGTCACCGACTCTCCTTCTCGGAGAAAATATGCCGGAGGGATAGCGGTCTCTGTCTTTATTGTGGTCTACCAGGACACCTGGTACTACTCTGTCCTACTAAGCTGAGAAATACCAACAAGGAAATCACACTGGGTACTATTTCTTCTTCTCCTTCTGTTCAGGAAACCCTTCCGACCAGGCTCATGCTTCCAATTGTCCTTCAGGGTCCTGTCTTCCAAGTCTCCACTTCCGCCTTCATTGACTCCGGGTCTGGAGGAAATTTTGTGGATCAGGCTTTTGCTGTCAAGAACAAAATCCCTCTCGTACAAAAATCTGTGCCCATCGGGTTGGAGGCCATAGATGGATGTCCCCTTCCGCCAGCCTTCATCTCCTTGCAAACCTGTGTACTTATCCCTTCCACTAAAGATGGCCACAAGGAGGAGATATCTTTGGATGTGATCCACTAACCTTTCGTGGAGGTCATTTTGGGCCTTCCTTGGCTCCAACGACACAATCCACACTTAGGGCCTCATTCAGAGAGGGTTGATAAAAAATATCTCCAGGGCATTTAAAATGACGTTTTTTTGGGTGTTGCTATCACGGTATTCAGAAAGGCTCGATTATCAGTGATAGCAAAATTCCCAAAACGGGCGAGTTGCTGCCAGCGAGAGCCTCGAGCCTCTGAAAAGGCCTAAACTGGCGATTCATTTCTGCTGCAGAGAGAGCGGCTCTGAGAGAGCCGCCTTTCCCAGCTGAAATGTCGCCCGAAAATTATTTATTTAAATATACATTTCTATAATAGTGTAGAGGTGCAGGGGGTCTCCGGAGCTGAACCGCGTTGGTTTCAGGTCCAGGGACCCCCTGCTTCCCGAGATACAGGCACCTTTATGGGGTGCCGGTATCTCCTATGCAAGGAAATGTCCCAGTCACGTGACGCGGGACATTTCAATGCAGAGGAATCACTAAATCCAAGATGGCCACTGTGTCACAAGGTATTTCAGCCAGAGTGTGGAATTGGTTCCCACGATCTGATTGGCTGAAATACCATGTGACGTCGGCTTCGTGACGTCATCTTAAAGGCAAATGAAGCACAGCCATTCTGATTGGCTGGCATCATTCCCTTTAAGTGACGTCATGAAAAAAATAAAAAATTAAGTCGGAACATGGTTTAAACAGCCAATCAGGTGGCTGTTAACCATTTGGAGGCTAAATGTGACGTCACAAGCCCTATATAAGGCTGTGATGCCTCATTTGAGCCCAAGAAGATGACGACACAGCATCGGTTGGGATCTACCATGGGGCTTTTTGGATTACAACAAGAAGATAGAAGATTAAAAAGATCAAGAAATGGTTACAGATGAAGATAGAAGAAGGTGATTAAAGAAAGAAAAAAGAAGATTTGGGTACCTGATCCGGATCTTCATGGCGGATGGCATCGGATGCTGTTGTAGGGCTTCAAGGTACGTGAGCTTCCTGTTACCCCGGGAGTCGGAGGGCCACCGCTTCTAATGGTAAGTAATATATTGAATGTTTGTAAATGTCTCTTTTTACAGGTTTATTCATTGGATGTGTGTTTTGATTTTTTGGGGGAGCCACATTGACTGATAATATATTAATCTGTACCTCTTTAGGGTACAGATTAATACATTATTATGACAATATTTGGGGGGCATTTCTCGCTTGATATTGCTGTTGCTTTTTTTCATTTCAGTTTATTATGTGGATGTGATTGTTTTTTTCCCCCCAGCTTAATGCTAATAAAAGGTTTGCGATTGGTGTTCGCTTGTAGTTAATGTTGTATTATGTTAGGTAATGCGTTTTATGGTTACTTCAGAGATTGTTTGAATTTATTTCTTTGTTTAATGTTTACATTCATTAATTTTGTAGCAATTAATGGTTATGATTGGTTAGTGTAACTATTCATTTTGAGTTGGTTTAGGAATCAATTGTTTTGATTGGTTAATGGTTTAATTAATTCATTGTTGATGTTGCTATTGCTTGTATTGATTGGATTAGCTGGCTACAGTTTTTATTTAGTGAAGTGTGTTTTTTTGGAGTTTACTTATGTTTTATTATTGTGTGTCTTGTGTATAACTGTATTGTGATTAGGGTGCCCATTGAATGCTATAGAGGCTTATCATGCCCATATTATTATTATATGGGTATGATGTACCACTATACTACTCAATGGCTACAGTGTGGGTATAGTCAGTCATGGGTGGGTGCTTAGGCTTCACGGATGAGTGAAGGGGGTATTAGCCCTAAGGTTGGGTGTCTAGACCTTGCTGGTGGGTAGCGGTTGGGTTAACCCCTTTATTACCTTAGCGGTATTAACCGCTAAGGTAATGAATGGGTTAAGTCCCCCGCCACCCCCCCGCAAGGCCTAAACAGCCACAAAGGGCCAAATTCCCCCTACACCCACCCTCTCTTGCCACAGTAAGCCTGGCATGGGTGTTTAACCCCTTCATTGCCTTAGCGGTTAGCCGCTAAGGTACTGAAGTTACTGTAAAAGCATTTTTCCTGCCTCGGATGCATGCCGGGGGCCTCCAGTGCTGATATTTATGGGTATCAGCTCCGGAGAATCCCAGGCAGGAAAAGGCCTGATTTTTTCTAAGTCCCAACACATCGCAGCTCATCGAGGCCATCTCCCCACCAATTTACCCAAATTTTGAGGTGAATTGGATTTGGGGAGAAGAACGCCTTTTAGGGCTGCGATGGGCTACGATAGGCTGCGACAGCTGACTCGCGGGTATCTGAATTGCGCGAGTTTATGATCCTTCAGAAAATGGTCGATAAGTGTCTGATCGCCGCTCAATTGGCGAGTTTCTTTTGGTGATAACATTTTGCGTCGATACAGGTCATTATCGAGCACATACCGGTGCTTTCTGAATACGAGTAGCCATTTTGGTTGATAAGTGCTCGATAAGGGCCTTATCGAGGCTTTCTGAATGAGGCCCTTAGATTGGACTGAGAAAACTCCTATACAATGGGATTCCCCATCCTCCAATTCTAATGTACCGTCAGTACAACACATTTGTGGCTTAGATGTTCCTAAATCAGACAAACCTGTCCTTCCGAGGTCTACGCTGCACCCCCCCTAAATAATCTTGTGCACCCCCAAGGTGGCGCACCCCCCAGTTTACGCACCGCTGGTGTAGTGTAATGTATTCAGAACATTTTGTGGATGAAAGAAGACATGCACTCTCTATGGCAGTAAGCAAAGGACTGCCAAGCTGATTAGTAAATATATTATAGCACACAGTATTGTAATTACATAAATGTTCAAAACAGTTACTGTCATGGTGTAACATACCCAATTAATAGAGGTGAATATGATATATAGCGCCATACAAAATGTCACATTAAATCAGCTGAACAACATGTCTCTTGCAAGAGAGATCCAGACAATGATTATTTATCTATGTATCCCTCATCTTGGCATAAGTCGCTGATGCCAGATTATCAATATGTAAACCATATTTAAAATAAATGCCAGCTATTTCAAAACATCATACTGAGGATAATTGGGCTTTGGAACTAAAATACAGTAGCAAGGATAATTAGCACTACCTTGGGTAGCTTCTCGCCTACCTAAACTGATCTCTATTTAACCCTCATATTATTATCTCACTTTGTGATAATTTTTTAAATGAGTGTGTACTTCTAGCTACGCAAGGTGTAATGGTTCTCGGAGTGTTAGAGCATGTACTTATCCTGCTTAAAGAAGTGAGGAGTTCTGCCAGTGACTTAACCATACATGCACTTTTACATATCACTAAGCACAATCGGAATTTTATTAAACCAATAAGTGCATAGTTTTTCTTTAGAGAACAGGGACAGAAGACTCTGGCAAATTTAATTTTTGCATTATCTTTGGTGGTGGAGGCAGGTTAAAGATGTTGAAATGGAGTAAGGGTAATATAGAATGCATAGAACTCATTGGAAGTACTGTACCTTGTGAAGGAGGAAGGTGAGGCAACTAGTTCGTTGTGTGTATTAACCCTGGTTGTATATATGTCTCACAAGTGGGCCGTTCGTGACAGATAGTAAATTGGGATGAATTGAGGGGATATATTATTCTTTCGAGGGTCCATGCATGAAGAAAAGTGACTCAAATAGACATCTGTATGTTTAGACCCTAGTCCCATAAACAGATCACGTGCTCACAGGTGTGGCGTACGTGACAGACGGTGACAAATTAAACCTGTACAAATCCGAGGGCAAAAATAACAGTGGGTAATGAAGCAAATACACTTGTGGATCACCGATTATAAGTTACATAACATAAGATCAGCACAAAAAGAGCCTACCCTCCTAAGAAAATGCAAAGGGCTCATTCCTATTAATTGTATGTGAGGACATAGCAACTGTTTTTAAAGTTGTCAAAAGGCTGCAAATTTACAAGCTACTATTACAGGAGTTAAAGCATAATCGTGAATTGGTATATTAAATATTTTACAATTCAGCTGGGATATGGCTCCTTTAGATAAAGCTACCCAAAGTCCTGGTTTATCTGGAATGAACATAGATTACACAGATCTGTAGTAAGATAGTCAGGCAAAAACTAAATCTGTAGACAGCATAAAAACCTGTGTTAAAATCTCAAAACCTGTGTTTTTCCCTTATATAAAATATCCTAGGTTGCAGATATTAGACAGGTAACTAAAGGTTTATGCCACCACTAACCTGAAAGAGTTTTTATTGCATAACAGTGGGAAATAATTGAGACTGAGATGTAAAATGTGATGCTGTAAATTGTAGTATGTCCATACTTATCTCCTTCCTAAATCCCCGAGTGGTGGTTACTGTATGTGTGAAGGTAAAATTCTGAAAAGTGCATCATTTTCATCTAAAGTCTTGTTGTGTAAGTGTATCAAAGTCTTTGCTGCAAGGTGAGTGCCGTGTGCCTCAGATTTTGATTTGGGGAGTAACAATAGGAGGAGTTAGGGAGTAATATTACTTTTTTATTTTGTTTTTGCGTCAAACATATCCACATGGAAACACCTTCTTACATTAAACATAAACAGAAAATGGAGCAATACATGAAAACAAGCTTCTATCTACCCTTTATTTTGTATACATCTCGGTGTCTATATACATTTAAGAATATGTGGCAAAGTCTCCCATCTGCAAAACTGGGACGATTGCACTGGGACGATCTTAGTTACAGCGCCTCCACCTGTGTAGGATTCTAGGAGTGTAGAATGTTCCGTACACAGGACTCCGTGTGGTTCCGTACACAGGACTCCGTACACAGGTACTTCCGTACCTGATCAGATGAGTTTGTGTTAAGCACAGTAAGCACATACACCGAAGTATATATATAAGAACAGTTTACTGTATAGGAAACAATACATAACACAACATACATCAACAATATGACATTGACAGTGTCCCTCTATGACACTCATAGGCACAACTACCCGTCTTCTCAGTGCCGTAACCCCCACACCTTATTCCTTCCCCAACACCGTGTACCCAGAGTCCCATGAGTCCACTAAGAGACCCCGAACCTATAGGCGGGATCAGCGCCTGATGTACCGGTTTGGTTGGTGCACTTAATACGATACCTGCCTGGGCATACATCCACGCCTGGGTGTAAAGATCTTCACAAAGGGTCGGACGCAGGAACAGGAATCCGCCTCCACGGTGGGTGGCTCGCACATGGAGTGATCCACCTTTATAATGTCTCTTATCTCTGCTAACTCAGAGAATGTTATACCTTTACGCAATTCATCTTCACAGCAATTCACCTTCACAGCAATTCCCCTTCACAGCAATGGCCGGGATAGTTACGTTTCCTGGCTGGACCCTCACTTGTCTAGGTTCTACAGGACCCTGTCCCTATCTAAGGGGAGTCCCTGCAGTAACCACAAGCTGAGGTGAGTAAGGCCTTAGCTGGGGCCTAAGGGGAGACTTCTGGCCTAGTGCAGGAGGCTACTTTCCTCCCTGCACAAACACACCCTCCCCTCTCTGTGTCCCAGCTCCTAACTGACACTCTTACACTCGTGCTCCACTGTCAGCTTCCTGACTCCAGCATGCAACATTGTATCTCCTTTGCTGCAGGAGAATCTGTAAACCCTATTGGTCTCAGCGCAACAGGTGATAGGGGTGAAAGGGCAGTCCCCAGAGCCTGCGAATCGTAGTCCACTCAGGACCTCTTCTCTATTAGCGCCACGTGTGCGATCTTTACTGCGCATGTCGGAAGCTGTAATGGCCGCCGCTACTCTTAACTGAGCATGCGCAACTTCCAATAGCTCCTGCACACATGTAATGGCCACCTCTATGCTTGCCAACCTCTGTGCATTGCACTGCACAGGCGCGAACTCCCGCGCCAACCTCAACATGGCCGCCACGACTGCTCTGCTTATGCGCAAGCCTCCGCACATGTGCGAACACATTAAACATGGCGGCGTCCTGCTGTAGCTGCCACCGGGAGCCCCCGGGAACGCACTCGCCACCGCAGCAGCACGCACGTAAGGAGGAAAGAAACCGGCAGACAGGGGGACCGGAGGGACCCTGGCTACATATATATATATAATAAAAAAAACAGCGCTCAGTGAAAAGGAACCGTGAAAGAGTGTCTATACTCAAATAAAATAGCAAGTGAACTAGGCAAATCAGAAAAAAGTAAAAAGTGGAACGACAGCTCAACAAGGAATAACTAGTTCCTAAAATACATAGAGCAAAACAACAAATGTGAGCGCATAATCCTAAAGATAAATAATAGCAATTTAATAATTAAATTAATATTATAAACAAATAAAAAGTGACCATAAAAATAGTAAATGGGCAAGGTAGAACAAATCAGAACAAATGTAAAAGAGGGTGAAATGCTGCAGCAATATATAATGATTGAGGGGACCCCAAGAAACAAGTCCAAAGTCTGCTGAGTCCTTAGATGTAAAGCCTTGAATACCTTCCTAAGAAGAAATGAATAACCAACTCCAATATCAGTTGTAGTGCTCAAGCAGTTCCAATGTGATGGATGGTATTATCAGACTCCTTAACACAGTGCCTTGATGTAAGCCAAACAGATCCTTGCTGGGTCGGCGCGTTTGTTAGCTGATAGCCTCATGTGGGGAGTGATTGGAAGCCCAGATGTATTGCACTAAGGGGAGTAGCTGGTAAATCGGCGTCGGGACCCGCGCATCTCACAAGAACACTCACGCGGTATTCAACGGGTATATCTCCCAGCTCGATCAGGCAGACTCAACCCAGGCAAGTGCTATGATGGAGATTCTCAGCAGGACAACCGCAGCAGCAAGCAGTTGGAATCACTTTTAAATCGGAGGTAGTCAGGTAGTAGCGGTAGCTCAGCAGAACAGCTGACTACATCTCAGGGGATCCTCACGTAACTCCGCCCTCAACGTGTTTCGTCAGTGATTCACCAACTTCATCAGGGGAGGTCCCGGGGGGGGGAGTGGGGGGGCTAGATGAATATTTATAGGCCTTACTTGAATCCAATTGGTGGTAAGAAGGCAATAAAACAATAATATAATTCAAAGTGCAAGTGCTTAAATAACAAGTGCTTAAATAAGTGCATCTAAGGAAACTGATAGAAACTAATAAAGTGTGTGTAAATCACATATTATATTATACAGTGGAATGAACAATTTAAAAAATGTGAACAAACAAATATACTATAACATCCAAATTAAAAAGTGACAATGTTGTCAATGTTCTACCTCTCCCCCCCCGTAAGATCACACATCAGGCAGGAGGTATATTCAACTGGAACGGATTTATTCCTGTACACTCACAGCACACGGCAGTTCTCTGCCCAACACAGTCTCTGTTCTGGACTCCCAAACTTCCCTGCTCTTCCCCAGTCCTCTAGCAGGACCAGGGGAATAGTTAATCACTCACTCTCCCCTTTAAGGTAGAGGACCAGTGCCTGCAAGTGCACAGCAGTCCTGCGTGATACCTTGTCTCTCTCAACAGTAGAGACACTACTGAATTTGGGGTTGCACCTCCCTTATGTACAGTAGGGGGAAGGTACTAGGTCTGAACCCAGGATTGGGCAGAACACATACCTAGTCCCACCTCCTCTCCTGTCACTCAAGGGACTGCCTGTGGGGGAAAACCCATGATTAGTACTGGCACTGCCTGCTCTTACCAGAACTTGTATACTAGAGAGGGCAGTATGGTAGCCAGAAACCAGCCATAAAACACTGATATAGTTCAAAACAGAAACTCCTTAAAAAAACACTGCAGACTTGCATCTTAAGGCCACTCTCAGATGCTTAATGTTCTTATAAACATATTTACATGACTCTCTGATTGTGTTCAACAATCATAATTGACATTCATTGAGACTGATTAGAAACCGATGTAATGAAAGTGCGCTGACAAGATCAAGGCAGACTAAGCAGAAGGTTGTGGTGCACTATTTTGTGTGGCCAGTAGATGCTGCTGGAAAACCATAATGTGGTGAACGCATCAAAGCAAAGAAGAGTTTGTTTTGACATGTCTCTCTCTGTGGCAGTGCCAAATGTAATGTATTTGATTCCAGTCATTAACCAGAGAAGTTTACATTGTTCGATGCTACGAAAAGGGAAAGATGATGGATAAGGGCACATAACTTGATACATCCTACTATCAAATGTGTATCGTTTATCCCCTCGCTAACTATTTTAATTGATAGTTCCTACATTGCAACAAATCTGTTATAAATTACCTTTATCTATTGCAGCAAAATAAGATGGATGAGCAAAACACATCTCATTGCATGTATTTAATGACAACATTGACAGAAGTGGTCAGACTTCTATGCAATTATTCCCCTTTTAAAAAGGATTGATTCAGACACATGTGCTCCACTGCACAAAAAACTCTGTTTTACTAAAGCCATAATAAATTGCAGGCATTCATTCTTCAATGATTAGATTACTAATTTGTTTAAGAGCCTACAATTTGTGTGCCTAAGGGGTATTTTTTCAGATAGTGACTGCTGAACATTGTATAATCTGGCAGATAATGTTAAAGTCATGTACTTCGGTCTAAACAAAATAACAATGATCATATAGTGGATTGTACTTAACCGGAACAATACATTCCTAGAAAGCAATGTGAAAGCAGTAATTATCCAACAGCTCCAACACAAGCATATCACAACAGCTAAAATACAATAAAGCAATCTGGTTAGCAAACTCTCTCCTCAAACATTGGTAATAAAGATGTGCGAAATTGCCACATAAGTTTGTAAAAAGGGGTGAAATTGGCCCGTTTTTCACATACATTTTTGCTAAATGGGCCAGGTTCGTAAGACATTTGCCATGTTAAAGGACCAGATTCACCCCTATTCGAAAAATGCAGTATTTTGAGTGGTATAGAATTCAATGCACCCTCTATTAAATATGACTTCTCTTTCTCACTCTATTCTCTCCAGCAAAAGCCATAATTGGGCTTATATTTTTTCAGTGGTGCATTGCTGCATTGTCTATAAGATATGTTATTTTTGAATATCATTGTTACATGGGGATTAAATAACAAATAGGCAACAGCACAAAACAGAGAGGGCGCTTATGTAGTAAGCAGAACAACCTGCCTTTTTAGCCCATAATTGACGCATGTCAAACTTAATTTCAATTGTGATTCTGTGTGCCTATGTACTAACCTAAAATTTCTCCATCTGCGCAAGCTACATCAAAAATAATTATTTCCATTTGTTTTGACACACAGAAATGGACAAAGCTTGACGTACTGTTGTTAATGATATGCATGCCAAGAAAAGGATAAAGTGCGTCACAACCATCTCTAAAAACGCTAAAAAGATTCTTAGGGCCTACTCACTAAACTTCGATAAGTTCAGTGCATTGCCGAGCGATTTTGCATGTTCTTACAGCACTATGAAATGTGTGCAAAACGGTATTCCCTAAGAAAAATCACCATTTTTTTAAAGTTCGGTAAAAAAATGAAAGATTTTTTTTTTCAAAGACTTATCGCACTTAAACTGAAGCCAGGAAGAGCTGCATGGAGAGAGCTGCATCTCCGTGCACAGCTCTTACAGGCGAATGTACAGTTTTAATGTTAATTTGAAATACATTTTTAAAACATGTTTAAATTCTCCCGCGCCACGGCCCACGTGACGCGGGAGATTTACACAATGCAGGGAGATACCGGCACCCCATACCGGGGCCTGTAACTCGGGAAGCAGGGGGTCCGCAAGGCTGAAATTAATGCAATTCAGCTCTGGAGACCCCCTGCTACAATACTCTGTTATTAAAATTAACATTAAAGCAGTTTCACTATCTTAGTGGCTAGCCGCTAGGACAATGAAGGGGTTAGGCCACAGTACCTGGTTCATTAGGCATGGAGGGGGTGGGTGAAGGGGGTAGTTGCCCCAGGGTGGGGGGTTAGGCCTGCCGGGAAGGTTGCGGGAGGAGTTAACCCCTTCACTACCACAGCGGTGGTAACTGATATGGTAATGAAGGGGTTAACCCCTCCCGCTACCCATCCTGGGCCAAGTACCCCCTTTCAACCACCCCCAATAGACATTAAAATACAATAACTCTGCTACCCACCCCCTCTACCTCCAACAACCTCCCCCAACACATACAGTACAAAAATGAGCAAAACTACTATTATCCAGATCTAGATAATAGCGCATTTTTCTTTTAAAAATAAAACATTAGCCAGCCAGCACAAAGTAAATTAAAGTTGGATTTACCCCTGCCAGGGGTATTATTGTGAAATGCTTGTGTTTTATTTTGTGGCTCTTTTTTTTTTTAGCTTGCTCATTCATTGCCATTGTAGCAAACCATGCCCATGTTGGATTTATTTTTATTGTATTGCACTGTAATGTTTTTTCGATTGGGGAACATCGCTATTAGCCATCATTGGTTATTAGCACTTGTACCCATTTTGGTGTGGTATTGGTGGTACATGGGGTGGGTGAAGGTTTTAGTTGCCCAAGGATGGTGTTTAGGCCTTGCGGGAGGGTAGCACGAGGGGTTAACCCCATCATTACCTTAGCAGTTGTTAACTTGTACTGCCACTCTCCCACAAGGCCTAAACACCCACCCTGGGGCAACTACAAACCACCCACCCCCTGTACCAACAACAAAGCGGGGGGGGGGGTAAGAAGGAAAAAAGAGAGAGTCAAAAAAATCAGACAACTAGATACTAAAAGTATATTCAATCTAAGCTCTGTTAATTTATCTATCCCACAACTTAATCTTGTCACCAAAGGCCTATCCTTTGCACCTACTATTGGGCCTAATAATTTCGAATTATTTCAAGATGCGAATAAATATTTGCCAAAACTTACGATTAAAAGATTTTTTCTCAGTAAAAATGCTGAATCCAGAATGAACCATTTAAATCCTGTCAGTGAAAAGGAACCAGATATATACAGACATTCTACCTTAAAAAGGAAATCCAACTTTAACCCTACTTACTATAAATGTAATCACCTTGAAGTTTTCCATCAGCTCATAACCAAGGATTTTGAGAACCTGTCAACTAATAAGAAATCAAAATTTAAAAACAACCTTACCAAGGAGGAAAGGAGTGCTTTAGAAGTGTCACGCTTGTGCTCTCCTCACAAGCGCAGGGAGAAAGGGAAGGACCCGTTAGCGAGGTGGGGAGGCCGCAGGGGATACGAAGGGAGTAAGTTGCCGCGCAGCTTGGGATCGGCACACGTAGTCACGTGACCGCACCGCGCGCATGAGAATGCGTGACGCTTCCAGAGGTGCGGAGCCAAGCTCAGAGACACGACTGATCCGGCTGCATGTGCGCGCATGCTCTGACAGCAGAGCGGGAGTGCGCGCGTTCTCAGGCACCAACGCGGGGGTTGTGGGAAGCCAACGCTACAGCACGGGAGTCTGGAAACAGAAACCAGGAACATGGAACATGGGCATGGAGTCCAGAGCAGAAGGTAACATCCAGAGAAGGATTGCTTCTTGGAGAACGTCCAGACTTCTTAAAGGCATAGTGACAGAAACAGCAAGGTGCAGCGAAACTAAACATAACATAAGGGTTCTTAGTCTAATCCATTGGCCAAGGAATTATAAGCCTGCTACCACATTAAGGTGAACCCTACTTAGCAGGTACCTACACTACCCGACGGTAAACTAACCTCAGTAGTATAAGAGTGACTGTCCCAGTCTTCCGGAATCCACAGGAGATAAGTAAAGGTCCCAAGGCGGTCCAGACAGGAACAGTATGCGATGAGTACTAGCAGGCACCAGGGCAGGCAGCAAATGACTAATAGCAGAGAGAACGTCAAAGAGAGGCTTACTTCCTGTCAGGAGGAAGAGGGCAGGGATTGCCAGAAAGCCAGATGGCGTTGCTTGCTTCAGAATCCTTAAAGACACAGGATCTTGACTCGCAGCTAGAGGGCGGCGATCAGAAGTAAACAGGTAAGAAAAGAACACGCCGCAGGGGGCGTGTTCCGCGCATCGTTACAAGAAGAAATAACAGAAAATACGAATTTAGTAATAAAACAAGCAGACAAGGGAGGGGGGTTTGTAATCATGAATAGAGAAGATTACCTCAAGGAGACAAAACGCCTCCTGGGAGATACAGATACTTATGAGATTTTGAGAAAGAACCCTACAAAACAATTCATTAAAGATCTTTCGATATTATTAGAAAGAGGAAAAGAACAGGGAATTCTGACAGAACAAGAATTCAAATTTCTATTGAATGAAACCCCACAGTTACCAATTTTTTATATACTCCCTAAGATCCATAAGTGTTTAGAAAAAACCCCGGGAAGACCTATTATTTCTGGAATAAATTCCCTTACATCAAACCTATCAGCCTACATTGACAGCTTTTGACAGGGATATGTTAAATCTTTGAAATCATACATAAAAGATACCACAGATGTTCTCCAACTT
This sequence comes from Ascaphus truei, assembly GCF_040206685.1. Classification (NCBI taxonomy): domain Eukaryota; kingdom Metazoa; phylum Chordata; class Amphibia; order Anura; family Ascaphidae; genus Ascaphus; species Ascaphus truei. The sequence goes on from NC_134483.1 coordinate 365,809,074, forward strand.
CTAGATACAATTGTCTGGAAAGAGGACTACCTCTTGGCGACTATCGATGTCTCATCCCTTTATACCTCCATTAGGCATGATCTAGGAGGTGAAGCTGTAAAATATTTTTTGAGCAAAGACTCCGAACTTCATAATACACAAATAGAATTAATTCTGGATAGCATTTCCTTTATACTCAATAAGAACTTTTTTTGGTTTGAATATATGTTTTATATTCAGAAATGTGGCACCGCCATGGGTACGAGGTTTGCCCCCAGCTATACCAATCTCTTCATGGGTTTGTGGGAGGAGAATAACATCTGGCATAGTGGTGTTCTGGGGGCAGACCTTGTCCTATGGCGGCGCTACATTGATGACATCATCTTAATTTGGCAAGGCGACCAACATAATCTTGTATCATTTTTGGAAAATATGAATATTAATAATTATAATTTGAAATTTACATCTACAATAAGTAAGACTTCATTGAATTTTTTGGATCTAAATATCTATGTTCAGGATGGAAATCTCAAAACAAGGTCCTTTTTTAAAGATGTAGATAGCAACAAATATATTTTGCGTTCCAGCTGCCATCATCCTTTATGGATGGACAATGTCCCGTACAATCAATATAGAAGAATGCGTAGAAACTGTACAGATGATGTAATTTTTGGACAACAATGTGAGATATTAAAAACACGTTTTGTCCAAAAAAATTATAGAGAAGAAGTTCTGGATACAGCATTTGAGAGAGCTAAGGCTCTAGATAGAAAAGATCTAATGAAAACCAATACAAAAAAGAATACTTCAAATAATAACTTTGACACTGCTTTTCTGACATCATTTAATAGAGAAGCAAGCAACATTGGCAAAATAATTCGTAAGCATTGGCATGTTTTATTGAATGATCCTATATTGAAAAATAAAATCCCAGAAAACCCAAAAATAATTTTCAAAAAAGTAAAGAACTTGAAAAATATTATTGCTCCAAGCGCTCTTAAAAAAGTAGACAATAAAGATAAAGGGTGGTTTCAAAAACTTGAGTGTTTCTACGGTTGCTCAACTTGCAAATCTTGTGAGCATAAACAATATGATTATAAGAATTTTAGATCTAATAATCGAAATGAAAACTTTAAGATCAAACAATACATGAATTGCTATACTGAATATGTTATCTATTTACTAGAATGCCCATGTGGGCTACAATACGTGGGTAAAACAAAGAGAGCAATAAAGAAACGCATTATTGAACATTTAAGTAATATTAGACGTGGCGTAATGACGCATAGCGTTTCCAAACACTTTGCTCTTTTTCATAATTCAAACCCCAAAGGTTTAGTATTCACTACTATTGAAAATGTTATCCAACACTGGAGAGGCCGTAGTAGAGACATTGATTTAAGTAAACGTTAGATGTATTGGATCCATAGACTAAATACTCTAATACCAAATGGACTCAATGCAGATTTTGAAATAACACCTTTCCTAGACTAGTCTTAATGATTCAATTGATCTCTATGGTGATTTGGTCTCTGTCTATATACTCTCGTTGCATCCTCCCCTAAATGTCTCACTTACTCTAAGATTATTGTTAAGTTCCTTATAGCTTATTGAATAGTTACTAATGCCATCTCTCTCTCTCATCCATGTTCAATCTCTGTCTCGAGCTTATTGATCATCAGTTTTTTATTTATTTTAGCTATTCTTATTTTATTAAAGATTTTTATTGTGTTTCTACATGTTTTTGGATCACAGTGTTATGTACTCCTTTAAGAGAGAACCTGTGAGTAATTTGCCAATCAACTAGTAATTATGCTTACTATTTAAGTAGTAGACCTATGAGGGGTGTTATATTTCTCCTGAGGAAGCTGACGTTTAGATCAGCGAAACGCGTAGAGCTTGTACACCGCATGCAGCTGCTCCTGATTCTGAGGCAAAGGTGAAGAGTCTCCTGTACCGTTCTACCATCTGTTTTGCCCTCCGTCCTACCGGAAGTTGTCGGTCCTCGACGGATGTGACGTCAGACGCCGTCCACCGTGATCGGATCGAGGGAGCTCCAAATCGAAAGGCCAGACTACCACTTCTCCTGATGAGAACCACACTGCCTCAAAAGATACCTTTATGTGTCCGCAATTGATGTACATATTGTGAGTACATTTCTTATGCTTTTATCCATATAAATTTTTGTCTATTGGTCCACACCATGGTCTCTCTTTGCTGTTTTACATGAATACAACCCTGAGTGACAGTGCTTCTGAATATCCTCCAACCTTGTTTCCCGTTAAACGCTGATTCTTCACTTACCTGTTGTAAGTAGGAAATCCACTTGAGCCAAGATTTACTGCTCTACTATTGTGGGATTTTGCTGCACTATTGTTGTGTTTTTTCTTTTTGGGGTGTTCCTGAAACATCGCTCCCTTCACATTCTGGATATCTGCTACTGCCTATGAGGGAACTTGTACAAATTCCCTGTGAAGGTTGAGAATTTTTCTTACTCACCTTACAAGTCACTGATTACTTTATTTTATCACTATACTGTACTGTGTTTTAGCGCCTTTCTAAATCACTTGGGTTTACTTGTTTTGTTAATAAGAAATATTATTATGAAGCCATATTTATTTTTCCTGATACTTACATAAGTCTCTAGTCATTTTGAAATAAGCAGAATACTTTGAGGGACTAAGCAAATTTAGCCACTCTGGCTGAACAAATGCAGAGGGATGGGATTCTGTGTGAGAATAAGTTCCTTTAATAATCATCCTTCTGTGGTTACATCCAGTTATAGAGAAGTAGAGAGTAACACTGCTCAAAAGGACTTAGGAATTCAATTCAATTGATTTAAGTGTAATGTTGTGCCCATTTGTCACAGTAGATGGGAAACGAGGGGTGCTGCCTGTGCAGTAAAAGTGATACAGCAGCAAATTTTGGAGAGTCACTGAGAAAGAGTCACAGTATCCTCCAATGAAGATTGCATTTATGGAGTACACCTTGGGCTAAATAAAACGTAATATTTATTGCAAGCTATTAAAATAAGGGTAAACACAGTGAGAACCGGATAAAATAACATACTGTACAAGTGTTAACATACTGTACAATCGTACTCAGACTAAAAACAAGGAAGGTGGAGCAAGAAATAGGGTATCTAATATAGAGTATAAAACCCAAAAAGAAAGTAAAGAAAAAATATGTGAAGGTTTGTCAGAAGGTTTTTGGATACCGTTTGATTTAAAGCAGCAATGCAATTTAGCTGGAAAATGTAACATTGTTGTTTAAAAATGAAGAAGTAGGTGAAGCTAAGTTGATGAAGGAGGTGGTTTAAGGAAGGATGGCAGGCCCCTTTTATGTTTGAAAATTGTAGAGTTTCTCTGTCTGGTTGGTACCTAAAAAACAGCCAGGGATGTTTAGGCTAATGCCCTATCTTATCATTCCCCAGTGGGCATTCGGTGAAATATGACATAGCTAAAGAGGATTCTAAAGTATCTTATACCTTGTTTTTTCCCCTTCTTTTTCTCATTGTTCTTTTTATTGATTTTCTAACATTGCTGGTAAAAACGACAAATTTCAACACATCTTTAAAATTTTCCATGTTTAAATTATACTTAAAAGAAAAAAAAAATATAAGTAAAAAGGTATAAATCAGATGCTCAAACTTAACTAAAAAATACAAAAATACACAATTTTTAAATTAAATAATTAACTCACAAAATGTATAAAATAACTTTAGTCAGACACATATTACAGGCGTTAGGTTCGGATATAATGTTCTCCTGTCTTGATATCTGTTTAACCTGGTTCTTTTCTCCCTCTGTTTACCTCATTTATGACCTTGTGCAATTTGCCGCAAGAGACCCCAGGATGTGCGTGTAAAAGCCTGATATATTTGGTCTTTTTCACTCTGTGGTAGAGAGTCAATATAGGGTTCCCATTTTGCAAAGAAATTTTCAGTTTTTTTTCCTTATTGGTCTCCGTTTCCATTTTATCTAAGGTCATTAACTAAGTGAGATATGTTTAACTTTCTAGCTGCCAGGAGTATCATTTCAGAAATCCTTGAAATTCCTGAGTCCCCATTAACTTCTTCCCACCCCTCGATGTTCCCAAATAAACCCGATAGAGGTTCCTTCACAGTTACCACTTTTGTCATGTCGTGTATATATATAAGAACCGGGTCCCAAAAATCAGATATACATGGGCATTCCCATAGGCAGTGTTTTAGATCCGCTTTAATAAGCAGACATTTCGGGTATTTATTTTGATCCTTTTCTCTCTGTTTATATTGGATATCAAACACATGATATGCTATATGTAGTAATTTAAATTGTAATTCCCTCCATGTCTCTGATATAATTATTTTCCTTGTTCTACCCAATCCTACAAGCAAAGAGTCAATCTCAGTTATTTTTGGGAACTCCTTGTTCCACTTACAGTAGCTGCCACTTTTTGCAATTGCTTGCGATGGTCTTTATCTTGGATACAATCATATAGTTCAGAGATCAAATATGTAATATTATCTGCATGTAGGGGAAGTAGTGAGATTGTGGGAATTCCTTCTTAACTCTGAGCTCTTCAAATGACATAAAGCGTTCCCATTCTGTTTCTACCAGCTGCCCTATATTTTTTATTCTCTTGGTTTCCCACATCAAACATATTTTTAGATCGAATAACAAAAACAAACAAGTGCGCAAATAAAAATATTGATAAAAATTGTGCAAAAACGTGATAATAAATATTGATACACCAAAAATCCCAAATAAATGATGAGTAAGTGATAGTACTGATAAACCTAAGTTACCAATCAATAAGAGAGCGTCTGCTGCTGTACATAGGGTAGCCCAGGACCCTGGGTATCTAGAGACAACGAACTAGGGGGAGAGGGGGCAGGCGGGGGAGGGGGAACCCTCACTACTGCTAGCTGGAGATGACTTGAGTGGAGGTGCTGCTATCAGGGGAAACTAGGGATAAGACAACAACAAGAGAGCAAGAGCCCCAAGGAGAGCACTCATCCACTAATAAATGAACAGGTGTAACTAGAATACATGTGTTGATAGGGAGGAGTGAGTGAACAATAAAATGTACGTGTTTAATTGAGTCGTAACTCAGAAGGATAAAATAATGGGGGAACGCTGTGGGTCCAGTGTAATACTATTATAAGCCAGTATACAGCGAATTAAAATTAGGGATGAATGAACCAGGATGTTAGTCACTGTGCTATCTAAACTCCTATGAAAGCTAATATTGACTGACACACACTACCAAAAGTGCTTATGAACACACCGCAGTATATGGTAGGTGATGTGATCTGAGATAGTGATATGGGCAGTTTCGTACAGAGGTAAATAGTCACAGTGAATATCTGCATAGCCCAGTGTCATAAGGGTCAATAAAGTATCAATAGTTGTCAATACAGTGCACAAGTAGTGCCTGCAAACACGTTGAGATCCAGTTCGTGGAAAATCATGTGTGGATAGTACTGTACTGTCTAAACTCCTAGGATACACACTAATAGCATACCCAGCTGTCCTGAGTCTTAAACACACCCCCACAGTATGTGTGGAATGGTGTGATAGTAGCCTTCGTCAGGGGTCTTATCATATGTGTTCACAAGTGAATGAACGCAATGACCACCTGCACCACATAAATCAGTGAGTCATAGAGGTATCAGTTATTACTATGACAGTAATGCCTGTTCACATGTGCAGATCCAAAAGGTTAGGACCCTAGAATTACATGCATATATCCAGACAGTGTAGAGAGCAGGGTAAATAACTGCTCTCACAGTGCACCAATCGTGCCTGTTAACGTGGAACGTATGTTCATGTGTGCATCCAGACAGTGTGGAGAGCAAAGTACAGGCGCACCTCAGGCTGATATATTTGAGCACCCGGTATGCAGCTGAAGGTGCCCGGCCACGATTTAAGAGGTTCGCTTGTCTCTAAAGGACAAATGAATCCCGTGATTCTCATAAGTTTCATGTTAACAGGCACTACTTGTGTACTGTCATAGGAGTCACTGACTTTGCTCTCCACACTGTCTGGATGCACACATGAACATACGTTCCACGTTAACAGGCACGATTGGTGCACTGTGAGAGCAGTTATTTACCCTGCTCGCTACACTGTCTGGATATATGCATGGTAATTCTAGGGTCCTAACCTTTTGGATCTGCACATGTTAACAGGCACTACGTGTGTACTGTCATAGTAATAACTGATACCTCTATGACTCACTGATTTATGTGGTGCAGGTGGTCATTGCGTTCATTCACTTGTGAACACATATGATAAGACCCCTGACGAAGGCTACTATCACACCATTCCACACATACTGTAGGGTTGTGTTTAAGACTCAGGACAGCTGGGTATGCTATTAGTGTGTATCCTAGGAGTTTAGACAGTACAGTACTATCCACACATGATTTTCCATGAACTGGATCTCAACGTGTTTGCAGGCACTACTTGTGCACTGTATTGACAACTATTGATACTTTATTGACCCTTATGACACTGGGTTACGCAGATATTCACTGTGACTATTTACCTCTGTACGAAACTGCCCATATCACTATCTCAGGTAACATCACCTACCATATACTGCGGTGTGTTCATAAGCACTTTGGGTAGTGGGTGTCAGTCAATATTAGCTTTCATAGGAGTTTAGATAGCACAGTGACTAACATCCTAGTTCATTCATCCCTAATTTTAATTCGCTGCATACTGGCTTATAATAGTATTACACTGGACCCACAGCGTTCCCCCATTATTTTATCCTTCTGAGTTACGACTCAATTAAACACGTACATTTTATTGTTCACTCACTCCTCCCTATCAACACATGTATTCTAGTTACACCTGTTCATTTATTAGTGGATGAGTGCTCTCCTTGGGGCTCTTGCTCTCTTGTTGTTGTCTTATCTAGAGACAACGAAACAAAACACAGTGCACAATGCTCATCGTGAATTTATAAAAAACAGTGTTTATAAAATAAAGGTTTCAAGGTTCTGCGTACATCAAAGATAAGGTAAACAGGCACATATAGCTACAATGTAGTGTTACCGCTCAATGCGACCTGGAACTGCAAAGGGATGATATCATCAAAGATCTTGCTTCATATCATGCAGCTCTGGCAGAGATAGAGTAACAGCCGGTGTACAACTGATCCGGTGTTGAGGCAGTCTTTTTAAAACAGTCCCAGATTCCAGGATGATGCAAAAAGCACTCGATGGAGTCAGAGGGTAGCAGACTCAACCCCGTGTAACAGCGTCTGTCGTCTGACGCTCAGCACCTCACTGTGCGCCGTCGGTGAATGATGACGTCACGACGCTTGCGTCAATGGGGGAGATACACACATAGCGTGATGTTCTCATAGAAGGACACAAACCGCACAGTAACCTCAATAATCATAAAAGAGTAAGATAGGTTGTTGAGTGGTAGCTTCCAACGCGTTTCATAGCACTTCATCCCTGATGAAGTAGCCAGCAGTGCTATGAAACTATGTTAACCCCTAAGTATTTGATTGGCTGTCTTGTCTTCTTAAAAGTGAGGTCTTCCTCCCACCTAACATTATTGTTGTGTGACAGCACTATAATCTCAGTTTTGGAGGCATTAACTATAAACCCCATACATTTTCCATATTCTTTAAGTGTCTCATATTTTTTTATCCGCTGTTTCCGGATTAGAGACAAACATCAGAAGGTCATCCGCAAAAAGAGCCAACTTCATTTCCTTATTTCCTATTTCAATGCATTTATAGTCTGCCATGTCCCTAAGGAACATAGCTAATGGTTCCATTGCTACGTTGAATAGCAATGACGACAAGGGACACCCTTGCCTAGTTCCTCTGTATAAATTGAATTCCTGGGAGTCTATTCCCGGTGCCAAGATCTGTGCTTTTGGACCCTCATACATAGTTCTAATCATGTTAAGAAACATGCCAGATATTCCCATTCTTTGAAGTATATCAAATAAAAATTCCCATCTAACATTATCAAAGGCTTTTTCTGCATCAATCTCAATAATGACATTGTTCCTATTACCTTGTGGATTTGATTTGGTCCAGTAAAGGGCTCCTAATACTTTTCTTATGTTATTCACTGAAGATCTACCCTTTACAAACCCTGTCTGATCTTTATGGATCAGAAATGGTAATACTGCGGCCAGCCTCTCTGCCAACATTTTTGAGAGAAAATTTACATTCTGATTTAATAAGGATATGGGTCGATATGAACCTGGCACAAGAGGGTCTGCTGTGTTTTATGTTCTGTCTCTGGTTTTAAATATATATTGCCATGCTCAGTAGCACTCCTCTGTGACACTCATTTGCTTATATATATGTTGTGGTCATTTTGGGGGTTCAATAGGAGCTTGTTAGGTGTCCAGTATGTTTTACAAGAGGGTCTTTACCTTCTTTATGTAAAATTCTGATGAATGCTCTTTTTCTGGTGTCCAAATATTTCCCTCTGTCTACTATCTCTTTGAAGGTGTTTTGCAGGGGTAGTCCTACTTCTGGTCCCAAGATCTTATAGAATTCAGCCATAAAGCAATCAGGCCCTGGTGCCTTCCATTTTTAAGATTCTTTATGACAGCCTCTATTTCTTCCCTGGTAATTGGAGCATTAAATTCTTGTTGCTCTTCATTCGTTATTTTTGGGAACTTTAGTCCCTGTAAAAACTTGTCTTGAGCTACTTCATCCTGCTCACTGGTAGTATACAGATTTTGATAAAAGTCCCTAAACACTGTACAGTACACATTTCTTCGGGAACTGATGTTAGTTCATCTGAAGCTTTACGCATCCTAACTATATGTTTTGGCTGTGTAGCTCGTCTAACTAGATTTCCTAATAATTTACCTGTCTTGTTACCATACTTGTTACCTGCCTTGTTACCATACTTATAAATTGGAGCTTTTTTTGTTCCTTTCTGGGTAGCCATATTTCGCATACATTCTTTGATTCCATGTATTTTTCCCTGTTTTCTGAGATGGGATTTTGTTTGAAGTGACAGAACGCTCTGTTCAGTTCCTTGCAAGATTCAATGTATTCTGCTTCTGTTTCTTTCCTACGTTTGTTCAGGTATGTTAGAATCTTACCTCTCATTACCGCTTTAGCGGTTTCCCAATATAATTTCCCCTCATTTCGGTGTATAGCGTTTGTTTCCTGGAAATAGTACCAGCTATTGAAGAGGAAAGCTTTAAACTCCTCATTATTATGAAGCTAAGATGGAAATCTCCAGATTCTATTTTTGTGTTCCCTAAATCCTAAATGTATCTCTAACCATACTGGTGCGTGGTCTGATATGATTATATCTTCAATCGCCATTGCGGACACCTTGTCCATCATATGGTCGTTTCTTAGAATATAGGGCCTCATGCAGTAAGCGCCAATAAGGCTTTTTTCGGCATTTTCCCGCCAAAATTGATTTAAGATTCAGTAAGCGCCGATAAGTGCTCAAAATCTGCAGTTTTTCTTGCCGAAACAATTTATCGGCATGCGGCTGCCGATAACCCACTTATCGGCACTTTTCGGCACTTTTTGAAATCGGCTGTATTCAAGTAGCCCGGTCAGCTTATCGGTGCTGATCGGCACTCAGAAATGGAGATTTCATCGGCAATTGGTCCCGCCAACTAAAGTTGGCAAGTTGGAGGGGAGAACGATCGGAAAGGTTGCAGGGATGGCACTTAGAATAAAAAACCTCATCTCTACATCAATGGAGTAAATGGAGTGGGGACTTATAACATTATAGTAGTGTTTACGTTCTATTGCTCATAATACAAATGTGCTTGGCATTACAGTGTCGAGGTCATTTACTTCATCGTTTCACCCCTTACGTTTATTATTTGCATAACATTGTACTTTTCAATGTTATGATGATTTGCGTGTCACATTAGTCTTAATGTTATGATGTGTCAAGGGAAAATCCTATACTCAACTCTTAAAGGAACAGGTCACATCATATCAAACATGTTTCTTAAGTGTGCTTGAATTTATTATATGATGTAACACATTTCACACATCTAAGACATCCAGCGTATATTACACAGAGTGAACTCAAGAGTCCACTTGAGTGGCTTCTTTCTACAGAAGCTGCAATAGCTGAGTAGGTGTCACGAGCAGGAGGACTTGAATGCTGGGTTAATCCACGAGTGGGAACATCTTCATGGTCACTTGAGTGAATTTGTCCTTGAGTGGCAACATCTGCTTCTACAAATAAAGAAAGACATTATGAACTGCCATGGAACTTTCACTTGTTTATCAATATAATGAGAGTTGTTCTCACAGTGTAACACATAACATGTTTCCATAAATTTTCATTTGTGTCAAATTAAAAGTTTATGCTTGAAGTAACAATGATGTTTCGACTCAGTGTGAAAGAAGAATGAATGAAAGGTTGTTGTAACCTCACAACTCCAAGCTGATAGTTTACAACACACACAATACATGTTGTCATGAAAAACTACATCTTCTGTGACAATAACTGATCTGAAGTTAATTACATGTGAAAGGCATTTATTTAGCATGGCAAATTAACAGCTAGAAATTTACACATTAGATGTGCTGCACCTCATACACTCACCTTCCATGCTTGATGATGAGCTGGATGAGCGAGGTGATGAGACATGTTCAGTGTCAGGTGACACATGAGCTTCAGGAGAAACTATATAGAAGAATAACATAAGAATTTTATTGACATGTGTACATAATTAACATAAAGTTTGTGTAGTGGGAGTATTTATGGCTAAATATCAGCATCACATAAGGAAATTACAATATGTTTCTGCCAAGCTGTACATTATCCATCTTAACATTAATGTACATGTGAACCTAATTGGCACATTTCTTGTAAAAACCATACAACATACAATGTTCATGCAGGAATGCGTTGTCAAATTAAGTGTTCTGTTGTACATACACTGCATATGTTGTGTAGTAATCTAACAATAATAATGTACATCACTACCATGACAGCAAAGTTGACTCTGCTTATAATTCAGTACCTAATTGTGGAAATGTGAATGAATGTTTTTAGTGATCTGTGGGAACATTTAAGAGAAGCAGGTGTAGCGCTCAATGTGGCTGACACTCATCAACACATGCAGTGTGTCGCTCACAGATGCTACTGGTGTGATAATGTGGCGTTTCTATAAGGTTAAAAGAAGATATGAGTGAACGAATGACTAACGTACGTTTTCATATATAGTGGGCTGGTGGGTGAAAGTCTTCATAGAATTACCATTTCAAATGAATGTGATGAACTTCTGTTCACCTTGTCAGCTTCTAACAACTGTAGTCCCTCCCCCAAGACGTGACAGCACCCTGCACCTGTAAGGCGTCCCACAAGACTTGACCGTAACATGACCCTGTGATCTGGCCTGGTGCCCAACCCCACCCCCTGTGTTCTCCTCTATGCTGTGATTACATATTAATTGCAGCTGGTTTCACACACTGGTACATGAGCGAAATAAAAATCTGAAGTGAGCTACATATGAACACAATTAAATACCATATGGTACATGTTCCTATTTATGCTCTCAGTATACTACATGAAGCAAAAAAAGAGCTTTAATTAAACATAACGAAATGTGTTTGAGCAAATTATGAATGTTCGCCTTTGAATGCATTATCTTCCATGCAAGACTTGGTGAGGCAGGTATGGCCTGTTTATAGGTGTAACATAGATTATCACTAATTTATGTATATATATATTTAAATATATAGCAACTGTAAATATTACTGTATGCTCATTTGCATGTCTTAGACAGGTCTGCAACCCTGTCTTTCCCTATCATCGCCCAGCATACAGCGCTTCCACTGCAGCAAGGGATTCAGGGAAATGACATGCAAATGAGCACTCAGTGCTACCTTTTGCTACCATATATATTAATTGTTACTTTTTGTAGGACAACTAGATAGATAGACATATAGATATAGAGAGAGAGACATATATACAGATATATATGTAGGTATGCTTATATTGGGAAGAAAGTATAAGTTGCAGCGGAAAGATAGATAAGAACTGTAACCTACGACACGCCTAGTACTGTAACATTTGTCACCTGGTGGAAATGGAGCAGAATAAATTTCAATATCTCTGTCCCCGGGCAAACCCTCCACGACGACAGGAAGAAATTTTTCCCGCATCTGCTCCTCCAATTGTGTTAAGATTAGAGATTGTGCTGGCGGGCCACCTCCAGTGCCAGAAGCATGCATCCGTTGTGCTTGTATTTTTTTCTTTAAGTTTGCCCTGATATCATCGAATCTCTTCCGACAATTCGCCCGGTCCCTGACATGATTCCCACACGCAGACACAGCCAAGGTTATTTGATCCCACATTTCTTTTTTTGATGCTGAACTTGTCCGCCCTTGAAATACATACAAAATATATGACGTTAATTATTATTATAAAAACGATCAGTTTCCTAAACTGCTACCTGTTCCAAGAGATAAAAAACATGCTGATTTAGGTGTAATATGTGTACCACATGAGCATTTACATGTAAACATACAAATGTAAGGAAGCTTGCATGAATATTGTATGAACTTTGGCAACATTTTTAGACTGATTGTTATGGTCGTTCTAAAGCATGAAGGAATATGTGTGTAACAATTAAGTTTAATTGATAGATATTAGATAATAATATTTTGATATTAAGACATCTCACATGACCTAGGATAACATGTCTTTGAAGAATGAATGCAAAGATAGACTTACCTAGTAAATGCCCATACAGACAGTCATAGTGCTCCAGAATCCCTGTGACAAGAACTGTGTTTTCCTCTTCATTGAACCGAGGATTACGTGGCCGCTCCACACGTTTCTTCCGAATACGTGCAGGCCCAGAGCTTTGCTGCTGCTGACTGGACTCTCCTTCTTCCAATGGAAGAGATTCCAAAAGCGGGCCACCAGCAAACACCCCACCACCAGACACCCCAGCAGCACCAGCAACAGAGCCACCAGCAGCACTCGCACTCCCAGCAACACCATTCGCACTCGCAGCCACAGCACTCCCCTGAATCCTACGTTCACTCAGACGCGTACTCACACGACTACCAGTACCACTCACACCAGCATCACTCTTCCCACGCCTTGCGGCCATACCTCTAGCACTCACAAAGAACAGAAAAGAAATTTAAAGACAATCGCACTGAACACTTACAAAGTGAAAACAAGACAAAGATGTAAACAAAACAACACAAGACAAACCTCTCACAATACATCACAACTCTCTCAGTCAATATGAAATATGTAAATCGGCCAGCTCTGTGTGTCTCTCTCTCTTTCTCTCACTCTCAACAACACAGAGAATGAATAAAAATACACGCTGCCTTTAAATGGGCCGCTCAATCCAAAACATGCTTGCTTCGGCAGATTCAGCAAGAAGTTTCATTGGGGAACCTAACACCACCTCGCCATGCACGTCGATACACCTGTGTGGGATCGGCAAATCATCGGCAGAGTGGGAGCAAATGTTTTCGGCTTGATTCGGAAGGGATTTGGCACTTATTGCATACGGAGAGGGAAAATCGCCAGAATCATGCCGATAAGGTACCCTTGGCGATTGCACTTTTTCGGCGCTTACTGCATAGAGCCCATAGTCTATTCTTGAGAAAGAGTTATGCGGGTGAGAGAAAAAGGTATATTCTCTCTTAGTGGGGTTAAATAGCCTCCAGCAGTCAAACAAACCCAATGTTTCTTCTAACAGCCCTATGCTTCTCTGTGCAGATCTTGATTTTCCTTTTTTCTGATTAAGATAAGATTTATCTAAAAATGGATAGGGCATTACTGGCCAATGATGCGCTTCGCCTTGGGCCTTCAACTTTTCCAGCCAGGGCATTATTGGCCAGTAATGCCCTTTTCTTCAGGGATTATTACTTAAGTATATCTCTATACTCAATAATTGCATTAACATCAGCTGTGAAATGCGGTTTCTGACCAATGGGCGTAGGCCCGATTTATTTCTAGGAAGTTTACCCAGTTTAGGATAGATTTGGATATAATTTTTTCAATATGCAAATCAAATGTTAAATTGGAGTCAAGCCACATACCCAAATATTTAAAGCTAGTAACTGATGCAAGATTAGTGTTAGAGCAAGTTCTAATCAGTAGCTCTATGTGACGATTCAGGGGATTCCTTCCCCTTCTTTTCCCTCTGTCCCATCTCCTGCCAATCCCTCTACCCTTTCCCACACCTGTCTCGTTCCGTCTACCTCTCCCCCACTACCTCAGCGCATGCCCTGCAGGTCTCGCGGGCCCGCGCGGTCCCTGAGCCCCTGTAGTGACGCCCCTGCTCCCAGACCCGCTGTGCCCGCAGCTAGTACCTCACCTTCCCTGGTGGCTCTGTCTGCTCCTCTGCCCTCCTCCAGCGGGGTGCCCGCTGCGTGGCACTCCGCGCGCCTGGTGACGCAGCCTGTGCGCGCGCTCCCTCAGCTCGTGGAGGGCGCGTGCACACGCTCCTCCTCTAGGTCCTGTCACCCTTCTGCTCCCTCCTCTCAGTCCCTGCAGGCCATTTCCCTGTCACAGCCTGTGCGCGCGCATCCTCCACTTACAGAGGGCACGCACACACGCTCCTCTTGTTTGGCCAATCACGTTTCTGACTCCTCCTCCCAAACCCTTCAGGCCATTCCCCTGTCTGCCCCTCCTGTCTCGTCCTCTTCTCTCCCTGACCTAGCTTCTCACTCAGAAGCGTGTGTGAAGAGCTCCCAGGCATTTGGTAAGGAATCAGCTTTATTCTTTCTTTATTTGTTATATTTTGCTGTGGATCTGTGGGGGAGTATACTGTGAGTATACTGTGAGGTTTTAGAGGGTTTTGGGTGCTTTTTCAGGTTTAAAAACCGTTTTGTTTTTCACCAAGAGGCTGCAGTGATTCAACCCAGCAAAGCTACACTGTGGCTGGCTGAAAACTGTAGTCTCAGACCCTCTCTCCTCCCCTACCCCTGGCTGTTTATTTTACTTCTAGTTTCACTTTAATTTAAGCCTGATTTCCTTTTGTCATTTGCAATTTTTGGGAGCTCTGTGTCTTACTTTAAGACCTTCAATATTGTGGTGTGGTTTCTTGTAAGAGAGAGAGAGAGTTAATAAGTGGAGAAAAAAGAAGATTATAGCAGGTTTTTTAAAAAAAAGCTGTTTTTTCTTCCCCTCCCTGTGCAGAGATAGTTAATTGGTTCTTAAAGGGACAGTTTCCTCTCTGCATCCCTCTCCCTAAGCACTATTTCCTCCCCTTACTTAGAGGCTTATTTTATCATGCCTGGGGGGAATAGGACTAGTGCAGTAACGGGGGCCACACCTGGACATCGGACTCCAAAAACTGGGGCCCCTAGGATAAATAACCACAGCCCGAGGCCTGGTCCTTCCAGTGCCCTGGCCACGCCTCCCCCAGCACCTGTTGTCAGTTTAACCCCTGCAGTCCCAGTTCCAACATGGGCGCAGGTGGCAGCTGCAGGCGTTGACCCCAGCAACAACAATGCTGGGGCCACGCCCGGTGTGAGCAGGAAGCTTGGGTGAGGTGCCCAATGTCACCTGGCCTTAACATGGAGATCTATGTGAGGGCTGTGGCAGACGTTGTGGGTCCCTCTGCTGAGGTGGCAGCCAGCAAGATATATGGGAGGGGCATTTTCTTCCTCCGTACGCTGGCTGCCACCCACAGCTTGGTGCAGAAAGGCATCAATGTAGGGTGGACCTACATCCCTATAGAACCCATGGAGGGGTTAGGCACAAAAACTATCCTGTCCAATGTGCCCCCCTTCATCCCAGACAGCCTCATCTGCCCACGCATGCAAGCCCTGGGAGATATTAAATCTCCCATAACAAAAATTCCGCTGGGCTGCAGGGATAGAGCGCTTAGGCACGTGCTCTCATTTAGGCGGCAGGTACAAGTGCTGCTGCCGGGGAGCACAGAATCTGTGGAGGGTTCTTTTGGGGTGCCCTACGAGGGCATAACATACACCGTGTAGAATGGCACGGAGGGGGTAAGGTGCTATTTGTGCAAGGAGCTGGGGCACACTCGTAGGAGTTGCCCCAAAGGAAATAGAAATCCCAATTCAGCTCCTGCACCCACCCCTCCCTCTGCCAAGACACCCGGTGCCACTGTGCCCACCACAGCGGGGCCCTCAGGAGCCCAGCTCCCTTCTGGGACCACAAGAGATGTCGCTGTCCCATCTCGAACAGTGACGTCTGCGCCCACCACAGCGGGGCCCTCGGGGGCCCAGGCCCCCCCTGGGACCGCAGGAGATGTCGCTGTCCCATCTCGAACAGTGACATCTGTGCCCACCACAGAGGGGTCCTCGGGGGCACAGGTCCCCCCTGGGACCGCAGGAGATGTCGCTGCCCCGTCTCGAGCAGTGACATCTGCACCTTTCCCCGGGGAGCGGAGAGAGGGTGAAGGGGTTGCCCTGGAGCGGCCTCCCTCTGCTGTCACTGTCCCCCCCCCCCGGGAGGAGACACCCTGTACAGCTGCGCCCACCACGGCGGAGCCCTAAAGGCCCAGGTCCCCCCTGGGACCGCAGGAGATGTCGCTGCCCCATTTCGGGCGGTGACGTCTGCACTTCTCCCCAGGAAAAAGAGGGAGAAGAAAAGAGTCACCCTGAAGAAGTCACCCTCTGTTGTCGCTGTCTCCCCCCAGGAGCACCCTACCCCCAATGTAAGCATCGTACAGGGTGCGAGGACGCGGTGGGAGGCTCCCGCTGAGGAGGTAGCGGTACTCTTTTTTGGGGAATCAATCCCCAGGATGAGGAAGGAAAAAACTAAGAACAAGAGTGTGATCGAGGAAGGCGAGGAGTGTGAACCGTATTACGTTCACCCTCAGAAGTCTCCGAAGCGGAATGCAACATCAATTCCACACAGGGTGGCCCTGTCCGGCCCACAGGTTAGGATTAGCCACTGTAAGCCGCATCCCCATAAATATGCAGTCCCACCCCTCGAAGATCTGGAGGGAATGCAGGAGGAGGTATCCGGCGTCCCTGGGGTGGAAGATCAAAGTGCTCAACAACATGAGGCTTTGCTCCTAGAAATGGACGTTGGGGAGCCTTCCAACACCCCTCCCAGTTGGAGAACATCCCCCGGGGACTTGTGTTTCGGTGAATCTGCCGCGCCGGACGCAGTTGTCTTCGGGGACTCGGAGGTCGGCCAGGATCCTCCTCCGGCTGTGCCGCCTTCGGGTGGCACACCTGAGGCTGAGCCCCGGTTTGTGTCACCGGAAGAAGGGGATGGACTAGGGCTGATGCCAGATGTGAGCTCTCCTGGTGAGGAGTTTTGGTCGGGCACTTTGTTGGAGGCGACTGCTGGGCTCGACCCTCCTTATGAGGTACTTGCTGAAAAGTGCCCTCCCGCGATTCCCGTGATTAATGTGAACGCCCGTGGCATCCCGTTTGTTCGCATGGTGGTAGAGGAGACCAGGAGGGCACTGTGTGCCTCGTTGGCCCCCGAGGACACTAGGGAGACCGCTACCTCTGCCATATTGCCACCAGCTACCCCCGGGGTTGGATGTGGAGGATATAGTGGACCCCCTCGTGGAAACACAGAGGAGGGGACCCACTTTAAGGCTGAGAAAGGCCCCTGCAGGGAAGGGCGGGGATCCTCAGTTTTTCAGTCAAGAGGAGCTCGGGGAGTTGGGGCTCAGTGAGGAGTCCTCTGGCACCGCGGAGGCGGTGGACTCTTTGACCCCCATTATCCCTGCCCAGGAGCTAGATGGTTTCCTGGAAGATACCCTCTGCAAACACGGAACCACGAAGGTGCAGTTGGCCCTTGGAAGGTGGAAGGATGCCTCGGTCATTCTCCACTCTCTCTTAGTATACATCAGGGCTAACCACAAAGCCAAAATCTCTGGGCCTATCCATCTTCATGTCCTGAAATTTCATAAATTGGTGCGAGACCACATAAAGGCTTCTCGGGGTGTAGCACCCTGAGCGCCTGTGGAAAGCAAAACTCCTGATTACCAATGGCTTTGAGCATCGGTACACTTAACGTGAATGGCTGTAAGGACGGGTTTCGCAGGTTCCAGGTACTCTCCTTTTTACAGAAGGGAAAGTATTCTGTGAGTTTCCTGCAGGAAACCAATACCACTTCAGAGGCTGAAGCCAGCTGGCATTTGGAGTGGTGACGCAGTGTCTTCTTTAGCCACCTCACTTCGTCATCTAGTGGGGTGGTGACCCTGTTCTCTGAGTCCTTTCAACCAGAGCTACTGCTTGCCAAAACTGTTGTTCCAGGTCGCCTGTTGCATCTCAGGGTCCGGCACGAGGACTACACGTTTAATTTCCTGAACGTATATGCTCCTGCCACCGCACCCCTGAGAAGGCAGTTCTTCGTCAGAATAACTGAATACCTGGAGACAGTCGACGCGGACGAATACGTGCCCCCCCGCCGCCTGTCCCTTTTGTGGTGAGCGGGAGTCCGTATATCACATTTATTCGAGTTGCGCCAGACTGCAGCCCCTCTTTTCCTTCTTGAGGAGCCTTCTCCTGCAGTTCTGGCTACACTTCTCCCCTCATCTTTTTATTTTTGGGTGCCCAGTGTCCCGGAACGACAAGCCTAGGGATCTCCTGGTCAACCTGCTCCTGGCATTGGCTAAGGTAGTCATTTGTAAAACCAGGAGGCAGTGTTTGGAGGGGGGGGTCCCAACAAACATCGTGGTCATGTTCCGGGCGCTGGTGCACTCTCGTATTCGGGCAGAGTACTCGTACGCCGAGTCTACTGGTACGGTTTCAGAGTTTGCCTCCCAGTGGGCGTTAGGCGGGGTGCTCTGCTCGGTATCCCCCATCAAGGGTTCTTTAGAGTTAACCCTTCTGCTTTAAGTGCACTTCAACAGTGCACTTGTTGGTCTTCTTTTGAATATTTGTTTGACTGGTTTTTCTTTGTTCTACTTGGCAACAAGTAGAATTGCTGTGCAACTGAATTGGCCGGCTTCTCCGGCCAATCAGTTTTAAACCAGATCAAAATAGACCCTTTAAAATCCCTGTTTGTCCACTTCTTCCTCGCTCTGCATAGTTCCTGTTTCCCTGTGTGTGCTGACCTATGCTGTGCTCCCACTGTGTCCCTGCTGTATCTGGCTCCTGTGTTTATCTTGGATTTCCCTGGCTTTTGACCCCTGCTTGTCTGGACTACTCTGCTCTCTGGTATCCCTTTGAATCTTGCTACGAACTCTACCTCGCTTACCTCTGGCATCCTTGGACCTGACTTTGTACCCTGACGACTCTACCCTCTGGACCCCTGGACATTGGTACATGGACACGACCATTCTTACGCTTACACCATCTGACGTTGCAAGTATATCTAACAACTCTCTCTACAGGCCCAGCAACGCTATACCACACTCCGGGCTTGCTCCCACTGCTGTGGGTGTGTGGTATAATACCGTTCCCACCTCAGTACTGGGGTCTTGCCAGGTCTGCGGGCATACAGACGTGACACTCTATCATGGGAATCTTACGAAATGTAGCCTTAGTCCTAAACACCATAGTTAAATTTTTAAACGGGTCATACTGTGGAGTGATTTGCTTGGAAGCCAGATTGGAATTGATTGAAGATTTCTTATAAAAGTTGCTTAGTTGAGATTTAATTTTTTTTTTCATGACTGGATGACTAATTAACTATATATAGATTGGTTTGCAGGCTACTAAGTAGCAATTATGGCAACTACACTGGCGACACACTTTATTCGAGCTTGGCTAGTCCCACGAATTCGGGTATACCCGGGTGTATTGAGGTTTGTGACTGTTTTCTGCCCGAGTACATTGAGTTATTTTCCAAGCAGGGATTGAAGCATTTTATTCCCGCTGGCTGCAATACTGCACAGTATATATATATAAACTGCATTACAATTCATGAATTTATGCCATCTGGTAGACACGCGAAGCATTGCAGCCTATTAAATCCTAATCATTATCATTTAACAGATCAGCCGCCCATCAGCCAGGCATGAACCCAGGCTGGGAAGGCAAATGCAACGGGGCTTGTCAGAGGTTAGGAGTGGCGCATTCCAGGTATCTGCCAGGTACATACCGGGTATTTGCTCGAATAAAGTGTGTCGGTGCAGTAATACCACGTCTGAAAATACAGCCTTTTTGGCATATGGAGGATTCCTACTTAACTGCCAGACGCTATTTACGGGCAACCGGGTAGCGACCTTTCCCACTCATCTCAATATCAGTAATTATCTGTTAGCAACCATAAATTAAGGTGCTACAATTGCCACAAACAATAGATGAAGTTGCCATCTGCTATACAAACGCATTACGGTTTGACTTAACTGTTGTTGCTCACCAGCATTTCACTGTGTTCACTATATAATTACCCCCATGTTTTTATTGTGTACTATACTAATAACATTGTTGAGTTTAATTTTACAATTATCCACCCTCTACAACTGTTTGGGGCATTTGCTTCTTGAGAATTAATCATAATTATACTCCCTACCAAGCTCTAGCCAGCAGTAGTTTACTATACCAGCGTACAACTGTACAATTATGGACTTTCCTACTACTACGTAGCAGACTGTCATTACATTGGCGTGCTGAATGCATCCAATTTGGGGACTCCACGGTGCCTCCCCCTCCCCCTGGAGGCTCTGAGAGATTTGCCCTTTCTAGTGTTTGTTTAATATAATAGCATGGTCAACAGTATCAAAAGCCTTGGCAAAATCTAGGAATATTGTACTAGTCAACTTTACATGTTCCACTCCACATTGGATCCCATTGTATATTTTTAAGCGGGTCGTTACTGTGGAGTGATTTGATTGAAAATTGATTGAAGATAAGGTGATTTCTTATAAAAGTTGCTTAGTTGGGATTTAATATATTTTTTCATGACGGAATAATAAAGATAGAATAGAGATAGGTCTGTAGTTTACGACAATGTCTCTTGCACCACTTTTGAAGATAGGTGTAACTTTAGCGGTTTTCCAGACCTTAGGAATTTGCCGTAAGATAAAATTGAGTTGATTTCGCTTTACATCATTTCTCTAATCTCCTGCTCTATACTTGAATGCCTCTTGCACTCGTCTCAGGGTATTACATTTTTTATTTACTATAATGAGAACAGTTGCAGAGATTACAAAAAAGATTACAAACGAACATACAGTAACATCAGGCAGTTAAAAAAACAAGGAGACTTGGTATAGGTTTCACCAGTGGGTCATGGCAAGGAAATATGAGACACACACACACACACACACACACACACACACACACACACACACACACACACACACACACAAACACACACACACACACACACACACACACACACACACACACACACACACACACACACACACACACACACACACACACACACACACACACACACACACACACACACAGACACAGAGCACCCCAAAGATGATTCTAATTTCTGTGTCTCAAACACAAATTCTTATACCCATTTCCTGTTTAATCTTTGGGAGGGAGACCAGACCTTCTGACAGGGCCTCTAGGGGTGTATCCTGCCAGTCATTTGTCACTTTCGCTTTGAACAGAGACACCTTTTATAACCTGGGGCTTGGGTGAGGAGAATGAATTTTTTCCACATTTAATCAGGGAGTATAAAGTGCTAAATTACTCTCTCAGTAGTTGGCAAATACATGGTACCAGCGCTATCATATGTCAGATAACTTCCCAGTAGTACACATATGCAATGTAGTAAACTTTGTTTTTATCCTTCAGGGTGAAGTAAGTTATCTACTACTTGCCATAGTATAATTCAATTAACTAGTACGCAACTGTACGCACTCTGCTTAGGACTGACGCTGCTGCAGGCTGTACAAAAGTTTTGCAATTTATGTTAGCCTTCAGGTAAAGAATATACTGTACTTTCAGTAATTCCTTGGTCTTTGGAAATTATATGAGGAGCTCTAAAGCTTGCCAATCACCAGATAACATCTTTCACAATAACATATTTGGGTACTTGTAATCCCTCACAGTGCCCCTACTTGTAATTTTAATATAAACAGTTAGAGAAAGTTGGTTAGTGAGAAAATAACATGTATTTCTTTAATTGTTTGATTAACTGGGCTTGCAGAGGAAGCAATATGAAACCAAAACTGTTAGGACACAAACCCCTTAATGCTTAAAGACTTAAAAAAAAAAAAAAAAAACAGATTAACTTCTTGGTAGTCATACTGTGCACACAAAATTCAATATTTACATGGCTATATCGTGAAAACTGGGATCCACTCCTATTCAGGTTAATGGCAGTGAATGCTGGATCAAGCTGTAATACCCATTATCGGAAATGAGTGAATCTCGCCGTAAGCTGTTTATATGTTGCAGTTCTTGCATTGATTTTATATTTTATTAATGTATCCCTATTTGTTTTATTCTTCCCTGTAATATATGTTTTAGTGTTTTGTATATCTTTGTAAACAACCACGTACATTAAGGCTCTTCGACTGACTGCCTTGATATGGCCCTTAGGATCTTTTCCCAGGCTAATTTCATACTGGTTCCGTAGGCAGATAAGTGTATTTTTTAACACTGACATTCACTGGTACGTTAAAGTAATGTAATTATATATCTAAATATGGCACAGATTTTCTAAATACTTGTAAAATGTTGAAATACACATTTTCCAGTCTTTAAATGTATCTAAAATTGCATTGCAATAAGCTTGTGGTTCTCCTACTTCCAAATGTTTTCTGATCTGGCCTCTTTGGAGAACTAATTCAAGAGCACTGATGTACATAGTTAGCGTTATATAAATTCAAATATGCAACACTAAACAATATCCATGACAGTAATCTCAAATTGTGTCCACATTTGCCACATGTTTTTCTCAGGATTTGATGGGTCCTTTTGTTTTTTCTTTGTTAGTTTTCCTGAGCTCAGTTCATTTCGTCAGCTTCACTCTCGCTGTATTGATTGCTTTTTTTACTGGATGTAGCATAACACAAATCATAAAAACTTTTAAATGCATGATTGAAAATGCATCTTTAGTATTATTGCAAGACTCCTGGGATCCCTTTACCATAGCATTCCCACAAGGTAATGGCAATATGCTTTGAAGATATTTCTCTGTAGAGAGACTTTGTGCAAACATCTGTTCCTTTGTCTATTATGTTTTTTTTGTGACTTGTTTTCCTGTGTTTGCAAGAAAAAAACAAAAGGGTTGATGAAAAACATAGACATTTTATTTCTGTTTGTATCTTATGTGCAGAGAGGCCTTACACTTAATTTACTTACAGTAATACATAGGAATAATATTATTTCCATAATAAACATAAGGCTATTATAAAATTTGAAAGAAAGCCAAGTATCAGATGGGATGAGAGGATTTACAACATAGAAAGAAGGGCAGTCTGCAGATATAGCAGACCTCACCTCTCCCGTTAACGCTGGCGCGTCATTTAACAGTAGTACTATTGAAAACAATGAACTAGACGAGAACGCACTTGTGTTATTTAACATGTTATTTTGTATTTCCTTTTGTGTTCACAGGGGTAATAACATTAGGTACATCTGTAATGTAAGTAAATTCAAGAACAAAATTGTGCACTTCAAGAACCGTGTATAATAATAATGTTATATATAGCCTAGCTGGTCTAGACTGCCTCTCTGCCTCCTGTCATTGAAGCCCTGATAGACCTGCAGGCTGTGACAGGTTAATCTTGTTTTAACCCCCTCAGGCTGCTCTCTGATTGATAAGAGAGGCAATGTCATAGTGTCTGTGTGTAGCCAATTGTGGTACAGACACTATGCTCTCCCCTCCTTGGTGTCAGGGAGGAGTGCCAAAGTTAGTAGTCAATTCTAGTCTGGAGGTTGGAGAGACGGGAAGGACTGTGAGTTTCTCCCATCAGGGATGAGCGTGCCCCCTTGCCCCTTAGGGCTGTCCTAGTCTCCTCAGCATGGCAGACCAACTCAGCTCTCCTGACCCTCACAGGTGTGCCAGCATCACAATACCTTGTAGCAGCCATAACATCTCACGGGGCGGGGGGTTGGGGAGGGGGGCGGCGGGGGAACAGTGCTACAATTCTCTATCCCCTTATAATTGATATGAAAAGCATAATAAGTTTTGATATCAATTATAAGGGGATAGAGAAATCTAAAAATATGTGCCCCAAGTATTCAAAGGAAACAGCGGATTTAAAACACTGTTTGTGGGATTGTCTGGTTATGTCCGATTTTTGGGATAAAGTTCAGCAGTACATACAAGAAGTTATTGGGTAACTACAATAAAAGAGCCCTTAGCCTTACTGTTTGGAAATATAGGAAGTTGGAAAGAAGTAAGGAACAATGTCCCAAGTCTAGCAGAGATTGTCTTGCTAGCATCAAGGAAAACAGTGTACTCAGAGAAATTGAAGTATGTAGCACAATGTGAACAGAATCTGGGGGAAACCTTAGAGGAAGAGAAGTGGGCGGAGATATTGATGGCCGCGGCTAAAAGTTCTATATGCACAACGTTAAGTGAGAAAGCGTATAAAGTATTAATGAGGTGGTACCTAACTCCGATGAAATTATCTAAATGTGCCCAAAGCAATGTGGAGGGGATGCGGATCTCTTACATATGCTGTGGTCAGGTGCTGTCCCTATGGGAACAAATCAGAGATTGGCTACAGAGGATCTTGGGCCTCACTATCCCACTGGACCCCTGGCTGTTCCTTTTGGGCAGACCAGATGAGGGGCTCACCAGAACACAAAACAAATTAGTAGCGCATTTCGCAAATGCGACGAGGTGCGAGATCATAGCATTGTGGAAACAGACTGAAATCCCAACTATTACCTCAATCAGAAACAGGATTTTCAGTCTGGATCATGGGGCTAGCACAAACAAACATACCAGGAGTGAATGGTACAGTACTTCAATTTTGCTGTGATAGTATTAGAAGTACGTTCTCCGCTGACTCAATGAGGATATACAGGTGAAACACGAGATTTAGAATAAGTTTAGGGTGAGAAGCAACAATTTGGGATCAGACCAGAGCCCCGGAATCTGAAAATCATTCAATTTAGGAGAAAGGAAAGGACTGAGAGGAGGACAGACGGATTCTCCTTCCCCCACCCCTTCTTTTTTGTTTCTTGATTTGTACTTTGCTCAATGCAAGTGTTATGAGTTATCATTGTTACCTCTGTGGAAGATACTTATACACATTACTGTACGATGGTACAAATCTATAAAAATGTGAGTTAAAAAAAGAAGCATAATAGGCCCTATGCAGTATCTTACTGTATATTGTATCTCTCTCCACTCTACAGAAATTATAATTTTCCTAACCTGAGTTAATCTTTCGAGTAACAGATCAACAACGTCAATTCCTGGGAAATCTTTTTACCATCTCGTAAACATTTTTCTTGGTTCCTTCCCATAGTCCTTATCCCTAATCCAATCATAAATCTGAGGTAGAATATTTGGTGCTACTTGCATCCTTAAAAAAGGCATAAAAAATATCTATTCCCAATAGATCTGATTTATAGCTTTCCACACTCTTGTAATAATGCATAACTTGTGTAGCAGGGTTCCCCTAGTGCACCCTTCCCTGCGTTACCAAGCAGGGACCCCAGTGGAGTGTCGGGCTGCTGCGGGGGCGGCCCTCGGTGACATCAGTTGCAGAGCGCCGCCATGTTTAGCCGACTCGCGCATGCGCAGAAGTATCTGGCGGCCATGTTAGAGTTGACGCGAGAGATCG
The DNA here is from genome assembly GCF_040206685.1 of Ascaphus truei. Taxonomy (NCBI): domain Eukaryota; kingdom Metazoa; phylum Chordata; class Amphibia; order Anura; family Ascaphidae; genus Ascaphus; species Ascaphus truei. The sequence goes on from NC_134483.1 coordinate 365,834,651, forward strand.
CGCCTGTACAGGATGTTGCGCATGCGCAGATGCGAGAGCGGCGGCCATTACAATTAGTGCTGGAGCAGTGGAGTGTCAGAGGAGTAGCAGCGGCCATTAAAGGGTTGAGCATGCACAGTACAGGTAGCGCACGCGGCCTCAATAGTAAAGGGCTCTTCCAGGGACTACATTACCCAGAAGCCTCTGGGGACTGCCCTTTCACCTCTATCACCTGCTGCATTACAGCCAATAGGGCTTACAGATTCTCCTGCTTCAAAGGAGTTACATTGTTGGGCGCTGGAGTCAGGAGTCAGTCGGTGCTGGGACAAGGTAGGGGGAGGTTGTGTGTGCAGGGAGCAAGTGTTTCCTGCCGTAGGCCAGGTTACCCCCTAGGCCCCAGCATGGCCCTTGACTCATCCTAGCTTGTGGCTGCTTTAGGGAAGGCCCCTTCAGTTAGGGACTTTGCACCTTTAGCAGTGGGTTAGTTCAGGGTCACAGCTGCAGTGCTGCAAGGCCCTGACAAGTGAGGTCTGGGACCAGACCTATCTCACTACAGATTAGAGATTATCTATATGGTGAGATCATCTAGAGGGAGACCACCCTATTTGGAGGAGGACGCCATCGCTGAGGCTTCGGCGTTGGATGCAGATGGATCCTCTTCCTGTGAGGCGACCGGGCAGTTGTATTAGTAGTGATACATGGTGACATTAATGTACTGTTGATGATATGTTATGGTTCTGTTCTTCATATACAGTAAACTGTTTATATATACTTTGGTGTATGTGGTTACTGTGTATGTGGTTCTGTGTTGGGGGTTATTCTATACTCTGGGATCCTGCACAGGTGGAGGCACTGTTTATATAAGTACATTCCAGGATGCACCCCAGATGCTCACGGTCGGAGGCTAAGACCTCCTGTGAACCTGACAGGTGGCACACCACACCTGGTGATGCATGTAGATTTCCCCACATGGTTCCTATCTGCGATTGGGGAGGGGGAGTGTGTTACACTTGTTTATAAGGGAAGTGATGTGTTTGAGGCAGTACCATTTGTTCCTTACGTTCTTGGCACATCCAGAACCTACTAGTCTTCACATCTACCAACTGGCTCAGAGTTCTAAGCCCCTTTTCTCTCCATATTTGAAAAGAAGCCTGCATCTTTCTCGGCAGAAACCTTAAATTCCCTTGTATAGTTTAACATTTTGAGCAATTATATGAAAGTCCAAATTTTTTCTCAATATTCTCCAAGTAGCCCATGTATCCTTAATAAGCAGGTTTCCTTTGGCTTCCATTGGTACAGTATTTTTCCCCATTTTACATGTAAAATTCCTGGGAGACTCTCTGGGGATACCAACTGCTCCTCTAATTGTAGGCATGAGTAATAGCTGTTTCCAGTTATCCAATCTCCTACATGTCTTGCTACACAGGCCAGATTATATTTTCTAATATTAGGCAAATTAAGCCCCCCCCCACTCTTTCTTTAAACATAAGTTATTAATAGTGATTCTATTTCTCCCTTTCCTCCAGAGAAATCTAGAAATTGCTTTATTTAGAAGTTTAACATCGGAGTGTTTCAATAATATTGGTAACATTTGTAAAGGGTAGATTAATTTTGCGAAACTGATAATTTCTTGCAAAACTGATCAAACCATCTGACATTTGCCGGACAGATTAAGTGGTAAATTTTGCCACCCCTCTAATTCTGTGATTATTTTAGGGATAAGGTCACCAAAATTATATTTGCAAAGATATTTACCCTCCGGATCAATATAGATTCCTAAATATTTAAGTGGTTTCCTAGTTACCTTGAATGGGCATTCTCCTTTCCATTTCATATTGTTTTAACTTGATAGTATTAGTATTTCAGTTTAAGCTACGTTCACTTTATAACCTGAAAATTTCCCGAACTCGTCGAATACCTAACATTTTCTTTCTATAGCCTCCTCTGGATTTGATACAAACAACAATGAATCATCCATGAATAAGGCTATCTTAGTTTTGTTTTCTCCTATCTTGATCCCTTTAAACTTTGTCATATTTCTAAAATACTGAGCAAGTGGTTCAATCACAATATTGTAAAGCAGGGGGGATCAAGGGCAACCCTGCCTTGATCCTCTGAAAAGCCCTATCTCCTCTGATAGTAAGCCGGCTACCATTATTTTTGCTTTGCGGTCTTTATACATTGCTCTGATCGCACTGAGAAAGGTTCCTGTAATACCCATTTTCCCCAGAAAATTCATCAGATATTCCCACCCTACATTATCAAAATCTTTTTCGGCATCCACTAATATTATTATATTATCTTTATTGCTTTCCATATTTGTTTTTGTCCAGTGTATAGCTGTTATAACCTTTCTGATATTTTTAACAGAGGCTCTGCCCTTTATAAAGACTGTCTGATCTGCATGTATTAATTTAGGTAGGACTGTAGCAAGTCTATTGGCCGATATTTTTGATAGTATCTTTGTGTCCTAGTTCAAAAGAGAGATTGGTCTATAGGATTCTGGGTTCAAGGGGTACCTTCTTTATGGATTATTCTTACAAAGTCTGATTTACCCATCTCTATATATTCTTCTTTATCATGAATTTCTTTGAACACTTCTCTTGGGGGGGGGGGGCAATTTAATCAATAAGCATTTTATAAAACTCTCCTGTGAATCCATCTGGGCCTGGCGCTTTCCATTTCTAAGAGTTTTAATAGAATTTTCTCTCGTTAATTGTTATAGGAGCATTTAACATCAACTACTCTTCTCTGTCTACCGTACAGTAGCTTATGGAGCTTAATTTTCCCCAGAAAACCACACTGAGCCTATTTGTCTATATTGCTTTTACTATATACATTTTGGATTAGTGGTGATATTTCCTGATTTTTCCCTTATTCACAGAATATGGGTTACTTCATAGATTTTCTAGCCATATTTCCCTACAGTTTCTCTGCTTTATTTCCAAACTTGTAAAAGTTTAGATCTCTAAATTATAGTTTGTTTTGTTCTTTTCTATACAGCCAAACCTCACATAAATCCTTGGCTCTCATATAACTGTCTCTGTTATCTATATTGAGATTTAGCTTTAAAGCACAGAATCTATTATTTAACTCTTTGCTCGCCTTAGAAAACTCCAAATCAGGGATTGTGTGATGTCACAGACTCTAATAACAAACTTAACATATACAGGCATACCCCGCATTAACGTACGCAATGGGACCGGAGCAAGTATGTAAAGTGAAAATGTACTTAAAGTGAAGCACTACCTTTTCCCCACTTATTGATGCATGTACTGTACTGCAAACATAATACACGTGCATAACTGATGTAAATAACGCATTTTTAACAAGCTCTATAGTCTCCCTGCTTGCGCACAGCTTCGGTACAGGTAGGGAGCCGGTATTGCTGTTCTGGACGTGCGGACAGGCGCATGCGTGAGCTGCCGTTTGCCTATTGAGCGATATGTCCTTACTCGCGAGTGTACTTAAAGTGAGTGTCCTTAAACCGGGGTATGCCTGTACATAGTACACAGCACAGTCCATTATATTTCTAGAGTCTGTTTTGTCACACCAAGCCTGTGGTGTAGAGGTAAAGAATGGTACCTGTATATGTAAAGGTCCTGGGTTTGATTCCTGTATGATATGGTATTTATACCATATCAATTTATAAATTATATAATAATCATTTTTTTTTATAATTTATAAATGATACCATATCATACAGGAATCTAATCCAGGACCTTTCATATACTGATACCATTCTCTACCTAGAATTCTCTAGAAAGCTGACAGCTGCAAAGAGGAGAGAGATCGGCTATCGCGCAGCGAAATGTTAACGCAAACCCGGTTATAACGCGGTCTCATTCTGTAGCCCCCAAGGACCATGTTATAACGGGGTTCAGCTGTATTTAGAAGAAATGCTTTAAATTCTTCGTTATTATACAAATAAGAAGGAAATCTCCATATTCTATCTCCATACGCTCTTTGTCCCACAATACATGGAAAGAGGTTGAAACCACTAGCCACCCTTGAAGACATGTGCAGCATGTCACAATAATGATAAACATAGAACATCAGCTCCAAATATAACTGAGTGTCCATGTACTTGTGCATGTCATGGTCAGTCTGGTTGGCCAATAAACCACTTATTATGTATGTTTAATAAACATGCTTATGCATAGAAGCAAACATTTATTGTATAGATGGAAAAGCAAGAACAAATGGAAAACAAACATAAAATTGTATTTTCCTATGTGAACACTTCAGTCTATCTAATCTGATACTGTATACTATAATATAATAATATTGTGCAAATTAAGGGGCATGGAACCATAATAAAATAGCTCAAAAAGGTTAATCAAACGTTTTAATTTTCTCTATTGGGGGTAATTCTATATACACCTGTAGTCTCTATTGGGGGTAATTCTATATACGGCTGTAGTCTCTATGGGGGTAATGCTATACGCCTGTAGACAATGGAGATTTTTTGATGAAAACAACCAGAATGGCCGCTTCTGTGCACAGAAACTGAAGCCCTTAAGGGCAAATTTATCAAGTACCAGTATGGATTATCACTCCCATTCCAACACCTGTTATATGTGCCCCTTAGTGGCATATTTAGAGAAGCATTTGTAAAATTCTGTTAGACCAAACCTAGGCAAACCATGTCACCACCAATTAGTGTATGAAAATGTAATATTTACAGGTGCAACGACAGCAGGATCTTTCTGTTTGTAGTGGGAGTTCCACTTCAGTTTCAGAAGCCTGTAGTAAGTCATATGTCCTAAACACGCTTATGAACTAAAATGATCTTAAGTTGTTCATGGAGATTGCTCATGGCTGTCTATAGGTATAGATCAAAATAAGCTTACAAGCGAACATGTGAAATAAATTGGTGACTAATTGACCAGCTAATGTACTTAAAATTGCATCTAAACACAACTTGAGATCTCCTGTGCTGTGATACACTTTAGATTCTACAATTTGACTGAAGAAAGAAAATATGTGTATCACCACATTTAGAAACATATCCAACAAGACACGACTTACATCTAACCTTGCCCCTACAATGGCTTCAATTAAATATGTCTTGAAATAATGTTCTCTCTAGAAAGTTATTGGTCATTTTAGAAGCTGGTTCTATATATCTTTCTCATATGCCTCTTGGAATACTTACAGAGACTATTAGACTAATAAAGACTCTGCCCGCTGGGATAACACTTTGATCCTCAGTCCACAAGAGAAACCTGGCTGTACTATACGTGCAACCACCCGGCACGGCCAATGAGGACAACCAAGAGCATTGTTCAGGTCTCCTGAATACACATCTGCACTCTCCACAGGGTGCCTTTCATGTTACTTGGATGACACCGACTCTTACAAGAGCTGTGACCAACTACAAAACTATACAGTGAATTTGAGGACAATGAAGCTAACTGTATAGCAATGCTGTCCACAATAAACTTGCCTTCCCCCGGGCTGAGGTAAAGGTCCATAAAATTTTGGAAGGAAGTCATTGGAGCAAAGACGTAGTCATTGGTTGCAGAGTCTGGGTTTTAGTGAATCAAGTAATTAAGCTTCAAGCTGAGTCTACATAATACGGGTCCAGGTTGGGCTAGAGGAAAGTATTTTCTGGTGCAAATGCTGGTGCTTGTGGAACGAGTCAATTAGCATGCCAAATACAAATTGGTGTGTGTGCCAGATACATATTAGCCAATCAGGTTGAGTCTAGGATTCCAGTCTAGCCAATCCGTGTTGGAGATGTGGACAGGCTTCCAGTCAGAATAGAGTTGAACAAATCAGGCAACCAAGGATTAGGAACCAGACAATCAAGATGGGAGGTGTGCACACAGTATTACAAACTGACCAACCAGGTTATCCCCTGTTCTCAAACCTGACCAATCCATTTTCACAAGCATGAATAGGCTCCCATCCTTTTGGCCACAGAGGAGGCCTACAGGAAACAGATGGTCATGATTGGAACTAGTCAGAAAAGACCCCCATGTGATTACATGAACAATAAGATAAAATATTACAAACGACTTAATGCAATTAAAAAAAACACACACACAATTGAACCAATGCAAGAAAAGGGACTACATAACAGAATGGAATAGAGTAAAAGGGACTAGGATGGCTGTGTGAGTCCCAGTGGGCAGAACTAAATCCTGTAATTGAACACCCAGCTTGGTATCACCGTCAGCCTGGAATATATTTTTAAGAATGGGCAAAGGACATCTAAAATCCTTCTCACATGGCCATGGTCAGAGACTGATGTTGAATGTTATGACTTATGATGAGTATGCATGACTGTTTACTGATTTGTAAGGTTATATTATTTCCATTTCTTTGCTAGCATGATAATGAATAAAAAAAAAAGTGTGAGGTCGTCCTGCTTCATCCATTTTATTTTCTCATGATGCTCCCAATGTTTTTTTGTTTTTTAAACTATGCTCAGTGCTTATTAGTCAACCTCATGGATAGTAATGGAACATGTGTTTTGTAAAGTAGAAGTAAGATTGTTGGAACAAACTTTAGTAAGCACAGTGGATTATAGTTCTTTAAACAAGATTGTACAAGTCAGGATGTCATTCAAAACCAGAACTAATACCTCATTAAATGCAAACCCTTTTACAGTTGCTGAGGAAGTCATTCTCAAATATCAGAATCTATCATTAATGGAAATCACAGCATCCTGAAGTAATGGGACTTTAATATCCCTTTTATATTTTTGATGAAAACAGGAAATATCTATTTTGCCACAGCAAATTGAACGTTTGTATAAAATGTTTAGTAAAGATCTGATTCTTTCCCCACCGCCCCCAGATTTTTGACTTGGGATAATGCTGCAACAGTTCTTCAATAAGTAAAAATATATCTATTTTGCAAGATATTTTGTATTAATGTTGTATTCATGCATACACTGTACGTGTGAGCATCACAAATTTGTTTTGATTCACAGCTTTTTTTAATTTCTATGTTTATTTTTATCTTCCGCTTTATTTTGTATTTTTATTTATTTTTTAAACACCTGGCTAACATCTCTTTCAATTACACAGAGATTCTGTCTCTCCAGTACCTTTCTAGTCAATATCACCAGCTGTTCCACTATGCACAGAAGAGACTCCTTTCTCTGGTTTTCATTTCTGTAATGCTTGGCTCATTTATTTTGTAGTTATTGTTCACCAACTGTGGTACAGTGCATTAGTTCTATAACAACACCCTTGATTGTATTTATCAGTAATCTTCTCTATGGAATGTAGAAGCATTGTATGCTTGTTGTTTTGCAAAAAAAAATATAGATTTTAAAAAATATATAGTTTACCTGATGCCTAAGAACACATTAGGATACATGATGTATTGTGTCCTAAATTATATATACTGCAGTTTGTTATTGCAGTCTGGTTCACTACTATGAATACAAATTGTTCATATTTACTATTGGAATTGTTGTTCGCCAACCTCCATCTCAAGACATAAGAAAATTGTTAAAAAAAATCTTTAATGGTGCACATTGTTTCTTATGTCCGGACCTATTAAAAGAGATAGAAGTTGGGAAATGTTATTATACGTATGACTTTAAGTGCACAACTCCAATTAGACAATACTAGTTCTGGAACTACCAAAATACTAGGGACTGTGCCATCTTACGACCCATTTAAAATGTGGCAGGGTCTCCCTCTGGGCTCCCCTTAATCCCCTTCAAATCCCCCATTGGTTCCCTTACCTCCGCGTTGGCTGCGGCTGCTGTCGGAGGGTGCAGACAGGTGCCCGGTATGCCAGAAGTTGAGGTGAGCTGAGCGGTAGTGTTGCGGTAGCAGCAGGGAGGCGTCTGAGTCGCTGGAGGCTCCTGGCAGCTCCTGTTACAGGGCGCCGCCATGTTGAGGTGGTTGCACATGCGCATTGAGCAGACCAGAGTCGCAGCCATTTGAGGAGTCTCACGCATGCACAGTAGGGCTGTAGGAGAAGCGGATAATGCAGGGAGGCTCTGCGGGGATTTCAATTCCCAGCAACCTCAGGGGCTGCTGCAACACATGACCCACAGCAGCCAATAGGCCACCCAGGATCTCCAGCAAGGAGATAGATACATTTGGCGCGCTTGGGAAGCCATATCAGTCAGAAGAGGGACTTCTGAGGAGTAGGTAGTGTCCAGGGTACAGTGCTCCCTTGGACTAGGCCAGATCTCCCCCCTTAGGCCCCAGCTAGGTCCTGACTCACTGTAGCTTTTGGCTGCTATAGGGAAAGCCCATAGTCAGGAACTTTCCCCAGTAGCTACAGTACATGTAGTCAGGTACAGCACCGGTGAGACGTCACACGGTGACTGCGGCCTGTGGTCTGGGACCAGACCAGCTAAAGAGGGTAAGGTGATATTATCCACGCCGGAATTTACCCCACGCGGAGGCTGACGCCATCGCGGACGACAACGTTGGATCAGATGGATCCTCTTTGTTATTCTGCAATACCTGGGTGCTGGAGCCCCGGGCAGGTACCTAACTAATTGCACTACCACTCCATGGGATAGCGCTATCACAAACACTCTGGGTGGGCCTTGACATTGGGAAAGGGACATCAGGGAATTGGTGCCTGGCACCTAATGTACACTGGGGACACTCACTGTTGGTATCAGGTTGGGGTCTATTTTAATGTGTGGTACAAGGTACCTATATTATTGTGCTTGTGTAAATAGGTGAACAAAAAGGCGCGAACAGCTATATATGAAGTGAATAAATAATATTACTGGTGTAAATGATAAAATAAATATAAGTGATGACCAAAAAACCACAGCTCAAACCTCACTGGTGGGACCTGTTTCACGGGTTCCAAAGTTTAGAAGTATCTCAGAACATCCAGGGGGAGCATATAATGGGTTGAGAAAACAAAACAAGATACACAAATATAAGTGCAGACGTAATGCAATCAGTGAATAAATGTGGCAGTGTCTTCGCTCATATAGCTGTACTACTCACAGGACTAAAGTGTATATATAAGCAGTTGGCAAATAGGGTTGCCACCCTTGATGGTATAAAGACACCGGACCCCCTATCGATACTCCGTCAGCATAAACCGCATGTATAAAGAGAGAGAAAACTACATAGCGCGATCAATAATATAAACTTTATAAAAAATGAATGGGTAAAAAATGCGCACTTACAATGTGCTAATATAATAAAAGCATTGGTCACAAATTGTGAGTAGGAGTTGTCCCGAGCAGCTCACCGCCTCCCTGGGTCATCAGGCTGAATGCCACGGCCTTCATTCAGCCTGATGACCCAGGGAGGCGGTGAGCTGCTCCAACTGCTTATATATACACTTTAGTCCTGTGAGTAGTACAGCTATATGAGCCAAGACACTGCCACATTTATTCACTGATTGCATTACGTCTGCACTTATATTTGTGTATCTTGTTTTGTTTTCTCAACCCATTATATGCTCCCCCTGGATGTTCTGAGATACCTATATTATTGTGCTCAGTAAAGGTTGTTAGCATATATTTGTGTGCGTGTATCATAAGTATTGTTCCTGTAAGAGTCCATCCTTCCAAGTCGGGATCTTTTGCAGGGGGAGGCAATGTCACATAAGAATCAGGTACACCCCAGGCTCCCAGCGGTGGAAGTTAAGGCCTTCTGTAACGCACCACAAACACCGTAGTCACCATATCTTCCACATGATGGGGGAAAGTGCGCAACATACATAAACTCAGATTTAGAAAACTCTGATACGGCTAAAAATGTATGTTTAAAACACCTCACAATGGGCCTTATTCAGAGAGATGTTGATAAAAAAAATCGCCAGGGAATTTAAAATGACTGTTTTTTGGGCGTTGCTATCATGGTATTCAGAAAGGCTCGATTACCAGTGATAGCAAAATGCCCAAAACGGGCAATGTAATGGGCAAAATAACTATTATCCAGATATGGATAATAGATTATATGCCCATTATTAATCACTGCATTAGCATACATAAATAAAGTAAATAAATAAAGTTATACTTACCAAAACAGCAGGTCCCCCTGTCCTCCGTTTTCAGAAAGCATATATACAAAATAAATACAATCTAATGGCCCCTAACCCCTTAATCACCTAAGCGGTTACTATCCGCTATAGTCATTAAGGGGTTAACCCACCCTGACCCGATACCAACCCGGGAGGCCTAAGCACCCACCCTGACTGACTATACCCACCCTATACCCATTGAGTAGTATAGTGGTACATCATACCCATATAATAATAATATGGGCATGATAAGCCTCTATAGCACTCAATGGGCACCCTAATCACAATACAGTAATACACAAGACACACAATAATAAAATGTAACTAAACTCCAAAAAATCACACGTCACTAAATACAAACAGTAGCCAGCTAATCCACAAACACCGTAGTCACCATATCTTCCACAGGGTGGGGGAAAGTGCGCAACATACATAAACTCAGATTTAGAAAACTCTGATACGGGTAAAAATGTATGTTTAAAACCCCTCACAATGGGCCTTATTCAGAGAGGGTTGATAAAAAAAATCGCCAGGGAATTTAAAATGACTGTTTTTGGGCGTTGCTATCACGGTATTCAGAAAGGCTCGATTACCAGTGATAGCAAAATGCCCAAAACGGGCGAGTTGCTGCCAGCGAGAGCATCGAGCCTCTGAAAAGGCCTAAACCGGCGATTAATTTCTGCTGCAGAGAGAGCTGCTCTGAGAGAGCCGCCTCTCACATCGGAAATGTCGCCCGAAAATTATTTATTTAAATATACATTTCTTTAATAGTGTAGAGGTGCAGGGGGTCTCCGGAGCTGAACCACGTTGGTTTTATGTCCGGGGACCCCCTGCTTCCCGAGATACAGGCCTCTTAATGGGGTGACGGTATCTCCTATGCAAGGAAATGTCCCGGTCACGTGAAATATTTAAAAAAACATCAATACACGCCCCCCCCCTCTGCCCAAACCCATACAGTACAGTAATGGGCAAAATAACTATTATCCAGATATGGATAATAGATTATTTGCCCATTATTAATCACTGCATTAGCATACATAAATAAAGTAAATAAATAAAGTTATACTTACCACAACAGCAGGTCCCCCTGTCCTCCGTTGCCAGAAAGCATATACAGGCATACCCCGCTTTAAGGACACTCACTTTAAGTACACTCGCGAGTAAGTACACATCGCCCAATAGGAAAACGGCAGCTCACGCATGCGCCTGTCAGCACGTCCTGAACAGCAATACCGGCTCCCTACCTATACCAAAGCTGTGCGCAAGCGGGGAGACTATAGAGCCTGTTACAAATGCGTTATTTACATCAGTTATGCACATATATGACGATTGCAGTACAGTACATGCATCAATAAGTGGAAGAAGGTAGTGCTTCACTTTAAGTACATTTTCGCTTTACATACATGCTCCGGTCCCATTGCGTACGTTAATGCGGGGTATGCCTGTATACTGTATACAAAATAAATACATTCTAATGGCCCCTAACCCCTTAATCACCTTAGCGGTTACTAACCGCTATAGTCATTAAGGGGTTAACCCACCCTGACCCGATACCAATCTGGGAGGCCTAAGCACCCACCCTGACTGACTATACCCACCCTATGACGTCATGAAGCCGGCGTCAGATGGTATTTCAGCCAATCAGATCGTGGGAACAAATGCCACACTCTGATTGGCTGAACTACCTTGTGACACAGCAGCCATCTTGGATTTAGTGACGTCATCTTAAAGGCAAATGAAGCACAGCCATTCTGATTGGCTGGCATCATTCCCTTTAAGTGACGTCACGGCAAAAAAAAAAAATTAAAGTCTGCACATGGTTTTACCAGCCAATCAGGTGGCTGTTAACCATTTTGAGGGTAAATGTGACATCACAAGCCATATTTAAGGCCGTGACGCCTCATTTGAGCCCAAGAAGCCGACGAGACAGCATCGACTGGGATTTAACATGGGGTATTTTGGATTGACAGATGAAGAAAGAAGATAAAGAAGAACAAGAAATTGTTACAGATGAAGATAGAAGAAGGTGATTAAAGAAAGAAAAAAGAAGATTGGGGTACCTGAGCCGGATCTTCATGGCGGATGGCATCGGATGCTGTTGGAGGCCTTCAAGGTACGTGAGCTTCCTGTTTCCCCGGTAGTCAGAGGTCCACCGCTTCTAATGGTAAGTAATTGTCAGGGTTCTGCTCGCCACAAACCAGGGTCGGACCGCGAGGCTGAGGTGGGGTTGTAAAAGCACCGACCTGAGACCGTGCAGGCTGATCCGGATTGCGCAGTTCGTAGTCATATGTCGCAGGATCAGGATTGGAGAAGACAGCGTCGTCGTTGTACAAGCCAGGGTCAGAACAGGAGACGTCAGGATAAACATTGTCCATGCAGGAGTTCGGCAATAAGGAGATAGGAGAGACCCGCTTCAGCTTAGGAGCGCGGGGTTGGCCTTTGCGCGAGCGACGACCATGGCCCATGGTGCTGGTCACAGGAGATGGTAGGCAGACCAGAATAGCACACCGTCTTGCTGCACGGGTGCACCAGTGCTACAACGCAAAAGTCCTGAGCGGGCAAGGGAATCCACTGTTTCAGCGCAGGAACCAGGACACGGCCTCTCTATATTAGGGAAAGAGTAGGCCCCAGGAACCAGGAAGCTGTAGATACAGGGAAACCTCCGCTTCAGTGCAGGAATCCAGGAGACTGCAGAACGCAGGGACGAACCTCTACTTTAGTGCAGGAATCCAGGAGGCTGAAGGACGCAGGGACGAAACCTCTGCTTCAGCACAGGGGAACAGAAGCTGAAGGACGCAGGGAATACCTCCGTATCAGCATAAGGGAACAAGCGGCTTGAAGGGAGCTGAAGGATGCAGGACGTAACCTGGAATCAGCATTGGAGAACAAGCGGCTTGAAGGAAGCTGAAGGACGCAGGGCGGAACCTGGTATCAGCAAAGGAGAACAAGCGAGAGCTTGTGGCAAAACAGTTGACATCCAGTTAGGACTATGCTCGGCAAGGAGCATTATGGGCAAGCAATACTTAAAGGCCAGCGGGCCAATCCCCGGCGGGGGTGTGAAGATCCTGCCCCTAATGAGTGAATGCAAGTATAGTTTGCAATGAAAGGCTGCACAGCTGCAGTAGATACCAGAGGGAGTGTGTATTGCTTTGAGTGAATCCAGGCTGCAGCAAACCTCAGGAAAGCTGTTCCAGAACTGCACCGGTCTGCAAGGTAAGGTAACCAGTAAACCGTGGAGCGGATTCCTTACAGTAATATATTCAATGTTTGTAAATGTCTCTTTTTACAGGTTTAATCTTTGGATGTGTTTTTTGATTTTTTTGGGGGAGGCACATTGACTGATAATATATTAATCGGTACCTCTTTAGGGTACAGATTAATACATTATTATGACAATATTTGGGGGGCATTTGTCGCTTGGTATTGCTGTTGCTTTTTGGCGTTTCATGTATTATGTGGATGTCATTGTTTGTTTTTTCATGCTTAATGTAATTAAAGGTTTGCGATTGGTGTTCGTTTGTATTTAATGTTATATTATGCTAGCTAATGTGTTTAATGGTTACTTAGAATTTCTTTCTTTCTATTTAACTCTTTAAATTCATTAATGTTGGAGTAATTCATTGTTTACATTGGTTAGTGTTACTATTCATTTTGAGTTGGTTTCGGAATTAATTGTTTAGATTGGTTAATGGTTTAATTAATTCATTGTTGATGTTGCTATTGATTGTATTGATTGGATTAGCTGGCTACTGTTTGTATTTAGTGACGTGTGATTTTTTGGAGTTTAGTTACATTTTATTATTGTGTGTCTTGTGTATTACTGTATTGTGATTAGGGTGCTCATTGAGTGCTATAGAGGCTTATCATGCCCATATTATTATTATATGGATATGATGTACCACTATACTACTCAGTGGGTATAGGGTGGGTATAGTCAGTCAGGGGTGGGTGTTTAGGCCTCACGGGTGGGTGAAGGGGGTATTATCCCTAAGGATGGGTGTTTAGACCTTGCGGGTGGGTAGCGGTTGGTTTAACCCCTTTATTAACTTAGCGGTATTAACCGCTAAGGTAATGAAGGGGTTAACTCCCCCCGCAACCCCCCCCGCAATGCCTAAACAGCCACTAAGGGCCAAATTCCCCCTTCACCCACCCCCGCTAGCCACAGTATTGTATTGTATGTTTTTACAGTAAGCCTGGCACGGGTGTTTAACCCCTTCATTGCCTTAGCTGTTAGCCGCTAAGGTAATGAAGTTGCTGTACATGCATGTTTCCTGCCTCGGATGAATGCCGGGGGGGTCCGGAGCAGCTATTAATGGCTATCAGTTCCGGAGACCCCCGGCATCAATACGAGGCAAGAAAGGGGCCTGATTTTTTCTAAGTCCTGACACATCGCTGCTCATCGAGGCATCTCCCCACCAATTGACCAAAACATTTGTGGTGAGTAAGATTTGAGGAGAAGACCGCCTTTTAGGGCTGCGATGGGCTGCGATATGCCGTGACAGCCAACTCGCGGGTGTCTGAATTGCGCAAGTTTATCAACCATCCGAAAATGGTCGATAAGGGGCTGATCGCTGCTCAGTCGGCATATATCGTATAGCGATAAAATTTTGCGTCGATACATGCCGTTATCGAGCACTTATCGAGGCTATCTGAATACGAGTAGCCATTTTGGTCGATAAATGCTCGATAAGGGCCTTATCAAGGCTTTCTGAATAAGGCCCAATGTGTTATTTTTATTGGGCAACTGACTAACGTTTTATCACATAAAAATTCATATACGTTTTTACTAATGCAAATTTTCAGCGTAAAATTTGTTATTAACGCCAAATTAATTAACATGTTTTCTACCCACTTCAAATACCTGGAGATAGCAGACTATCACCAGAAAATAACGCACATATTTATCACCTACCTCAGGTTGACTTTAGGCCTTATATATATACAGTAAGCAAGATAACACTAGACAATCTAGAATAAGTGATACAATAAAGAATGTATTAATTTACTAACCCTTTAGGCAGCTGAGAGTCAGGTCTCGATCACGATCGGCAGCAGGGCCTGGCCAGAGGTCGGGGAAATGTGCAGCGCCGGCCGGGCCCCCCAGTCAGCAGGCCCGGGACACCAACCCCGGCAGACCCCCCCTGTTGACGCCCTGCCTCCACTGTCAACTCTTGTAAATGCTGTGCAATAATGTGTGATTCCTCTTCTCGAATTCTGATATCTGATTGTCCACTTTTGGCTGTTGTGGGGTGTGCTGCTCTACATTTGATGTTGGTTGTGTGCGACTAGTGTACAATGGAGGATCACACAAGGAAGAACCTAATAAAAGTAAGGGATAAGGCAATTCTTTTTATACTATTTGAAAAGCTTTAAAAAAATAAATAAATATATATATATATATGCAAATACAACTGTATGCTCATCTGCATGTCTTAGGCAGGTCTGCAACCCCGCCTTTCCCCATCATCACCCAGCATACAGCACTTCCACTGCAGCAAGGGATTCTGGGAAATGACATGCAAATGAGCACACAGTGTCACTTTTTGCCTCAAAAACCATTTTTAACATGGTTCCCTATTTAAGCCTATATGCATGTCATTTTCCAGAATCCCTTGCTGCAGTGGAAGTGCTGTATGCTGGGTGATGATGGGGAAAGGCGGGGTTGCAGACCTGCCTAAGACATGCAGATGAGCATACAGTTGTATTTGCATATTTGCTTTCCTGTGGAGGGATTTTGTCACTTTTTTTACTCACCATAACTTAACTCAGTATTATGGTATAGGCTATCCCATAGCCTCTCATGTATACCCAGTTAAAATCAACCCCACACTGATGAGACCCATCAAGGTCGAAACAGCTGTCTGTGGGTGGTTTTCTGGGTATGCACCTTAACCCTGGCTGTGCTCAAAGCTGTGACCATGCAGCAAGCTTAAGCCTATAGGGAACCATGTTAAAAATGTTTTTTGAGGCAAAAAGTGACACTGTGTGCTCATTTGCATGTCATTTCCCAGAATCCCTTGCTGCAGTGGAAGTGCTGTATGCTGGGTGATGATGGGGAAAGGCGGGGTTGCAGACCTGCCTAAGACATGCAGATGAGCATACAGTTGTATTTGCATATTTGCTTTCCTGTGGAGGGTTTTTGTCACTTTTTTTACTCACCATAACTTAACTCAGTATTATGGTATATAGGTATATATATATATATATATATATATATATATATATATATATATATATATATATATATATATATATATATATATATATATATATATATATATATATATATATATATATATATATATATATATATATATAACTAGACATACATTTCAATTAACCCTCACATTGTTATGCTATGCAGTAATCAACAATGTGTTGCAGCTCCTTCTGGCACTGAAGGAGTATCTGAGAAAACTGGGGATGATGACAGAACTCAAGAATGAAAATGATAACAAACAGGGTTTAATTAGGGCAGAGACAAGCAATCCTGGGTAAATAGTATTACAGGCAGGGTAACATAAAACAAGGACAGGAACCGGTGAACAGTGACATACAGTAGATAAGGGACAGGACTTGGGCATGGACTGGTAACAGGTACAGGGTTGTGAACGGGTGAAACAACAGAGCTTCAAACAACAGGAAGGAGCAACTTCCTGGAATTTAAATAGGGACAGAGGAGTAAGTGGGTGAGCCCTAGGATGCAATGCCTCTGGGAGTTTTTTGGGGCTATGCCTGGTGGAAAACAAACATTGCAGCCAGAAAAGACTCTATGAGGGCAGGTTTTGTTAGCACTGGCAATCCTGGCTAATCACTGACGCACAGGTCTGACAGTGTTAATGTAATGATGCACATGTGATATGATAAACATAAACTGATATATTGTAACATTTCTTTACATATAATTCTACATCGTATAATGTTTTATTTATTTTTAAACGTACAGTGGCGGCCGATCTGAGTCTTCTGCAGCCGCCACCGCAATGTGCGGGCAGACGCGGCTGGTTTGTTTTTTTGCCGACGCGTGCAGCGCGTCACTGATGCGCAGCCACGCGTGCCAGGGTCCGTGCCCGTGTGGCGCGTGTGCCAGGGTTCCCCGAAGGTGGTGGTGGGGTAAGGGGGGATGTGGAGGACCCAGAAAGCAGAGGGGGATCCGGAGAAGCAGAGGTGGAGGTTGCGAGGGGAGGGGAAGGATGCGGGGAAGATGCGGCTGGCACGCGGCCAAGTTCGGCGCCAGCCCGAAAAAAGCCACGGGACAAGATGGGTAAATGTAAGAATGAAGCTGGCCGCAGCAGTATGCCACCTTTTTAATGATATTGTTTTTAACTTATTCAGTACAGTGCTGGTCCTTTCGACAATTAAAGGGTTAAGGGGACTGACACATTAATTAAGGTGTTATGACATTCATGATTTTTAGGAAGCTGCGATTTATATATTGATCTTACCAGCTTCTTCTTCATCTTCTCGGCCGGTGTCCATGACAATATGCATTACCAATATTATGGTGCCTCTTTTTCAGCTGCTCCACCTCTGTTGGATGCTTTTTCTTTGTACATCTGCTCTTTCAATATTCTTTTAATGTTCCCATACCTCTTTTTACACTGCTGGACTGCACAGGAGAATACTCCATAACTGTTGACTGCATCTGCACCAGTGTAGGTTATTCCCAGCCATCAATATTTTATTGGTTTTCTTGCCCAGAATATCTCAGTGGCTGCTGCACTGTCTTCATCAGTGTGTAAAGGCTGTAGTGTTCCTCTAGTATTTTACTCCCTCTACTCCTCCACACCTCTGCTCCTCCACTTGTTCTCTGCTCTACCACTCACCCTCCACTTCTCTGTTCCACTGTTCACCCTCCACTTCTTCCACTTGCCCTCCACTCTTCAATTCTCCATCCACGCCTCTGCTCCTCCACGCCTGTACACTCTACACTCACAATCCTCCTCTCCTCCTCCATCCCTCACTTACAATATTACACATCATTCAATCTTAAACACTAATACCTAAAGAAAAAAACAAACATGACAAAAAACAATGCATAAAATAAGCAAAATCACACAAAGAATGTCACACAGGCACACACAAGAAACAAATAGAATAGGACATCCCACTCAGAACTCACTAATATCACTCAGCAAACTGCAAAAGTCCCTTACTGCCTTCTTTGTCTCTCTAACTCACAACAGCAATTTGCTTTCCAAGTTTCTTACATTTGATGCAGATCTTTAGCCAATGAGCTTCATGACAAAGTAGAGTACTTTGATGTTAAGAAAAGGGAATAAATGACAAGTCAAAGTTAAAGGCTGTACTGAATGTTCAGTCACTCCACCATAAACAAACATGAAAGCTCGTGAACCACTATTATTAAAGGGAAGATAGCCTGTAAGACATAATTAGCCATTTTACCTCTGTCTTGGTATCCTACTAGAGTCTGACCCCATCTATACAGTCTTTTCTGTATCATCAGTTCATGCCGTAAAACTGTACTAGAAACAGTTTATCTGGAAATGTCACTCCTCTCCTATAACACTATATAAAACAATAGTGGCACATAATGTGTTTTATACAAACTATAAAACTACATACTGTATAACTCGTACTTAGTGGGTAGGAGTTTAGATTATGATATTAGAAAGTAAAGTCCCTGGAATAAATTAACATCTAGAGGGTGACTCTAAGGGGGGAGCGACCAGAGTGTTACCCAAAGAACATCCATAAGTCAAAGAAGTGAACAAACATCAGGGGAATGGACAAAGCAGGGGATATGTGAACACGAGGGGATCTGTGACGTGTTGCCTTGCAGGCGAGGTCAGTTGCGAGTCCCCACAGTATTTCTTTCTCAAAATGAAGTATTTTATTTCCAGGACTGGGAGAACAAACACATCAAGGCACTTATATAGGCAGTACAGCACAACATAAACAGTCTTTTAAAGTCCTTATCTTAGTAGTGGGTAAGGGTCCCAGCTGTCTCCAGGTAATCTTTTGTTGCCAGCTGTGAAGTCCTGCTTCAGGATTATTGGGCTCCAGCATGTCAACCTCAGTGCAGTTCGTATCAATTTTGACTGTAACCAGCTATTTTGCAGTCAGCAAATTCATTGTCTTGTGTTTCTGTTTCGTAATGCATTAATTTATTTGCACAAAACACCCAATGGATAAGCAGTGACACCTTTCTCCACATGCGATAATGGATGCATTTTTGCCTCAGTCAAATCACAGACTGAATCTTTATGGTGGCTGCTATCATGATAAGGAACCTGTTTCAGACAATGTGGGTATGGTACGATGACTGGATTTGTATTTCATATCTCAGTCGTAACTTGGTTCTTCCATTCTTCATTTTGTGGAAAGCCAACAGTAGCACTGCAACGAACAGCAGACGCGCTTATAGGAACTTAGACCTTGCGTGACATTGATGTACAACGTATATCCGGACTGAATCTCACAAGCAGCTTTCTTCACATTCCTGTAGCGTGTTTATTGCTGATACAGTACTTTCTCAAATTCGACTGGAGGACAATCACACATTGCTTCAAATGTCCATACTTCTTCCTTTGTCATTGCATTTTCCAAACTGACTGAGGAATACAAACTACTTTATCCAGCGATAAAGCTGATGAGCTTTCATCCCTCTTTAGGCATCCCTGTATGACAACAGTTGTGGAGCATTTATGGCAACAGCTTTCTATCTCCATTCTTCCTTGCGTATGTACACTCAGAAGCATGCGGATACTTCAGAAATACTACGCTTTCTTTCAGAGTCCGCTCCGATCTGAGAACGTTCTAACTGAAGACATAGGGATTTTCTCTTTTCATGCTCCAAAGCGTCCTCTGGCTTTTCCAGTGCTAGCAGCAGCTTTACCTTTTCTTGTTACACTTGTTTCTTCAACTTTTCTATTTCATGGATGTTCCTATTTCCTTCACTGATTTGATCAGACAAAATGGAATTCTCTCACTTCACAGTCAGCTGTATATACAGAACCTCTTCATATCCATTCTTCAACATACACAGCTCTGTGCGAGACTGCAGACTTCCTTCTGAGACACTTTGTGCCCTGCCTGTGCCTCCTCATAGTTCTGCTTCCAGTTAGCAATGACTTGGTCGACAAGGCTCTGTTACTTTGCAGAAGCATTTGACCTCTCCAGATTAGTCAATATCCTCCAACTGACATTTTGGCAGTGAATGAGTGAAAGTACTTTATACAAATCTGATGATTGAATTTCTATTTCATATAAAATATGTGTTGAAAAGACATTTTGTTAGTGCTTAGGGAATTGCTAAAGCAGTAATACCTGGTTTAAAAGATCATTAGCAGATAGATAATCATCAGGAATTGTAATAAAGTGCTTGAAGCACAACCAGAAATGCTTACCCTTCAAGGTCTCTACCTCACCTATAGAAATTTGTATTGTTCTACAGCAGGGGTGCACAAACTTTCTGTGCTGTGCATCCCCTGCCTGCCAGCCCTTGTGCTCGCGCCCCCCTTACCTAATATCCAGCGTCAAATGAAGCGCAGGATAACATGGCGTCACGTGAACCCGTTGCAGCATTGGATGTGTGTTGCTATGGTGACGCACACGTCACATGACCCCGTGGCGTCGTTTGACGCCGCATTGCCATGGCGATGCGTTCTCGAAGAATAATCTGGAGCCCCCCACTTTGCGCACCCCTGTTATATAGGACAGTTTAAACCTTAGTTATGTATCTCCATGATCAAGGATAATCAAAGGGACCATGCAATCCATGATAGGTTATTGGGTATCCAAATAAAAAATATAGGAATTTGGCTTTCTCAAATATATGTTTTTAGTCTCTGTTTTTAGTTTCTGTGATGCCACCAAGATTTATATCAACCATGAAACATTTGATTTTGACCATGTAAAAAATTCAGTGCTTTCATACTGCATTTCTTCAAGATGTTTGGGAGTATGGATTGGGTTATATATTACAGTAGCATTTTCAGTTGGCCCACAATTGTTACAGTCTTTGTTAAGGGATAAATAAATGTAACAGGTGGATTTTTAGTGGGAATAAATAATAAATGCAGTCCATGCATTATGTATTCTGCATCTAACATGTTTATATTCCATTTTTCAAATGACTCCAAAGTTTGTTTTAGAATTACGGATTGCAATATTTTATATTTATGCTTTGCTTACCTGTATTCTTCCATATATCATACCCCTATTTTACTCACAGATGCAAGCAATGCACAATGGCCAACAGTTATCAAACTACGTTAAAACTGAGTTAATATCGCATTCCGTTCAAATAAAAATGTGTGTTATTATTGCATGAATAAGTCTGAAGTCATGAACATTTCAAAAGTAAAAAAAAATGAAAAAACCATAAGACATTTTAAAAAAACTGGGATAACTGTTGCGGTATACAGCACATAACACTTTCGAAAAAATGGTAGTAATGTCATGAGACTTTGTAACACACAATATTAGCCTGCATGGATGGCTTTATGAGGCTATGTTGACAGTAAATAAGCTGGCAATATTGTTTGGAGGGAGAGAGAATGCACTTAGGAGTAGATACACAGAGGTCCATTATATCTGGGTTACTAACGTGATGTCACCTAAATAGGTAACGTCCGTTAGTTTTCCTCAGTTTAATGGGTATCCACAAATTGTATGATACAGTACGTAGTGATCTCATTAGCATTGACTTAACGCCATATGAAGTTAGCCCTGGCTTGCGTTAATTTCAAATAACATGGCGTTAAGCCTGTCTTACCCAAAGGTGGTGTTATTTTCATGCAGGCCCTGGCTAGGTGTTTAATTAAAGTAAAAGAGAAGACATGAGAGTGAAAAAAACCTTGTAAATAACAATATGATAGTTAAATCATACCTAACTGTGGTCGTATACTGATCCAGACCCTTTAAAATACTTATTTCAGGGTCTAGATAGCAGTAACACCACCTTCGGCTACTAATGTAAAAGGAAAATTCAAGTGCAGGTACCACTTGGAATATTGTGACTATTGTGTCTAATATTAAACATACTATCATTAGTGCAATAGTGATGAAAATAGTGAAACAAAAATTGTAAAGATTACAATCCTTGGGAATAGTGCAGCTCAATAGAAACAAGCCTTTATCCCAATAAGTGCAACAGTGTATAAACTTTTAGGTTGATTTAAGATACGTGACTCACGTGACTCACGTGTTGAGAGAGATATTCAAGCGTTAGGTATATTATCAGAACTTCCGCAGACAGACTGCGTTTTCAGTAGATCACCAAAGATACAGGAAGGGCTCCTAAATGTTATAAATGTATATTTTTTTAATGTAATACTGTATAAGATATTCTAAAAAGGCAATCAAGTCACGTATGGCGATAAAAAGTAAGCAAATAGACCTCCCAGGGTCAGGAAACGGAGTGTTGGAGATGTCCTGCAGATGATGCCGATAGCCTCTCACCTCTGGTTTGATCACGACGTCACTTCCAGATACTGATGTCGCACACGGAGGCAGGGGCAGAGATCACAGCTGACGACTCTGCAATCCAGGGACTCCTCACTCAATCACCCTACGCGTTTCACTCGGGGCTTCCACAGGGGCTATGGTGAACCGAGTGAGTAATCCCTCCTTAAATAATCTATACTTTAGAAGGACGTCACGACGCAATTAATTTAAAAAACATATACTATTACATAATCAAAGGTAGTGCAGTAATCATGTTCGAAAACGCTAAAAATAAAGAAAAAATTATTAATGCTGGCACAGATAAATCTACATCAAATGCATAGAAAAAAGGGAACAATAAGCAACATGCATAAAATCAGACTTCACACAGCCAATTGGATAATGATGTTTATATATAATTTATAAACAATTAATTATTAATATCAATAAACAAAAGTTTTTCTTTTTTACATTTAAATTATTCTTGGAACAATTGAATGAAAAATGTATTTGATAATAAATTCATAAGATGGTCTAAAAATGAATGCATATCTATATACAGGCATACCCGCATTAATGTACGCAATGGGTCCAGCGCATGTATGTAAAGTGAAAATGCACTTAAAGTGAAGACTACCTTTTTTCCACTTATCGATGCTTCACTACAGGTAGGGTGCCGGTATTGCCGTTCAGGACGTGCTGACAGGCGCATGTGCGAGCTGCCGTTTGCCTATTGGGCGAGGGCAATCAGCACGTCACTACTACGGCGGTTTGTAGGGCAGAAAAACTGTCCATACTCACGAAGCGAGCGTACGGACACAGGGGTATGGGGTTATTGAAAATATGTCCTTACTCGCGAGTTTACTTAAAGTGAGTGTCCTTAAACCGGGGTATGCCTGTATATATGTAGAAGAATGACCTAGTCGCAAATAAGACAGGGAAGAGAAAAAACACAGAGAGAGATCATAGGGCAGTATATCTAATAATACGTAGACATAAAGATGGTAAGGGATGCGCTTACACAGATAGGATAAATTTGAGCCTGTAATCCTCTATGGGACTCACGAACACAGCTTATACTGCCTTTCTCTTTAACTGCTGGATCTCCGGATTACTTCTCCACGGGAACTCTGCTGCAGCTGCTGCATACACTTCTTGTCTCTGGCACTCACGTGTCTCTATGGATGGATCTCACAAGAGGGAGGGGGGGAGGGGGGAGGAAATAATGGAAGGGAACAGAATATGTGTAAAACCTTTTAATCTAAAATAGACTCAATAAAAATATAGGTCATCAACTCACATTTTGTGAGTAAATTTCAAGCAGTAGAGAGTGATTAGCGAGTCTCTCACACTCGTGTAGAAGCGCCGATTACCAGTCCTCTCCGCAATCTCTATTACTTCCGTGTCACGTGATAGATCGTGGCGTGTGACGCGGTGTGTGGCGCGGCTCGGCTCTCGCAAGATTTACTGTCTGTCAATGCAGGGGATCACTGCCGTTGCTCCTCGTGAATGTCTCTCCACATGGGCTCCTCGGCGTGTCTCTCTCTCTGCTGCAAACAAACGCTGGCCCTCGCGTTTCTCCACTTGGGCTTCGTCAGGGGCTGCTAATAATTACCTAATCCCTACCAGGGTATTTATATGTACCTCCCCAAAATGATTGGCTCAATCCTAATAAACTAATTTCACTGCTTGGAACATGATTGGTTATTTCTTGTCAGTGCCATGAATAATTAGGATCGCTGCATACAGCAGCTCATAGCACTACCTAAATCGTATGTTACTGATTAATTGAGAAAGAGAACAATTTGATACACACGGTATTCAATTATATACACACTACAGAATATTAGTGATATATAAGCATATAAGGGATAATGTTTAACTGAACAACGTGTACTGACAAATTGTAATGTAATAGGGTATTCTAAACCAACTATATAGAATATATATAAACAGCCAGTGTGGATATAGAGATTTATCAGAGATTTATCAATATGTTCATATATAATTATATTAATTCATATATCCAACATCTAGATGGTTAAATCAGGAGAATTATATTTCATTACCATCTAACACAATATTAATATTCTAAAGATGAATAAAGTCATTTTATACGATATTCACCTGAGTGCCAATTAGATTTGTATAATATATACTCAATTACAGAATTCTTTAACTCTATTATTGGGTTAAGCATATGTTTAAATCATATATATAGATCATATGACATTATGCACAGTTTACCACAGGAATTGGGCATGATGCTCATTGTATATAGCTTTGGGATTGCTCCCTAATATCTGTAGGACCCCATATTATATCAAAGAAAATTATGGATTGAGGGAATAAGGGAATGTATGCCTGTATATATAATACAAATATTTATTAAATTAATGTATGCATTTAAAAAAATGATTTTTAAGATTAAAAAAGAGACATTTAAGCGTATAGAAAGAAAAATGGGGTATATATTCTACTATTTAAAGTAGAAAAGAAAATAAATAATACATACAAATTATTATTTGGGAGAAAAAATAATGGGTTATATTTATATGTCTGTGTGATAATATCTGCACACAAAGAGAAAGAATTGACAATACAACCCCAGCATATACTTGATCAACGTTTAAAATATATATATTTATATTCTAAGGCTGCATTTATAGTTATGGCTACGGTGACGCAACCGCATGATGTCAGCCGTTGACCTGTTGTAATAGCGTCTCCTGGTTATAGTGCAGGAATAAAAGAATAAAGTGCGCAACCCAAAACAAAACTTAACTGTGTTCAATCAATATTAAACCATACACCATGTATTAATTCTTAAGAACATAAGTCTAGTACTAACTAGTACTAAATTAGGCACTACCCTACAGTGGAAGTGAAAAAATTATTAAAACCATACAAAACCGTTGGTGTCAGCGTATGCAGCTATAATTATAGCACTCCCAAGCACTAAGAGAAAAGAGACAAAAAAAAAAAAAAGCGCAAACGTAAATAGTGAAGTATATCAATATTGTTAATTCAGTGATAAAGAGGTAAGTATTCTGCGTACATCATATAAGTAAATCATAAGCATTCACGTGTAATACATGAGGTTACCGCACACTCGTCAGCAGCAGTGATGGTTCCAGAGAAGTACCCTGATGGATCCTTTCCTGCTGTTATTATGACATCAGCTGTCTTCCACAAGATGCTATCTGGCAGCCAGCGTCTGAGGCACCTCACAGGTCTGTGTCGCAAGCCGCACTGTAGCGTCCTTCCTGTGCGGGGTTGTGTCCTCGTAGCAAGAGATAGTCTCTGTGGTAAAGCGAAAGAACGTCTCTATAGCCTGTCACACACGTCCGTGTGGTTGTGGGCTCAATGTAAGAGTCCAGCCGGCTAGCTGCTGTGATATCCCGCCTCGTGGCTCGCGCACCTCGATGACGTCACTCGTCGGACAGGAGGCAGAGCGGAGTGTACCAGGGCGGAAGTGAACGCCGCCGCCTTGCAGGGAAAAGTTAATAGCGCACTTGGCACTTAGAAACGCAACCGTATAACGTACAAATACTCTGATAAAAAGGTATCATGGGCAATAATCAATCCAAAGCGTTTCGGGATCCCTGAAGAAGAAGCGTTACATCTTCGAAACGCTAGCCGGTAACCTCGTGTATTACACGTGAATGCTTATGATTTACTTATATGATGTACGCAGAATACTTACCTCTTTATCACTGAATTAACATTATTGATATACTTCACTATTTGCGTTTGCGCTTTTTTGTTTGTTTTTTTTTGTCTCTTTTTTCTTATAGTGCAGGAGTCTATACAGAGGGCGAAAGGGGGCGTGGCGGAGACATGGCTGTGAGAGGTTCGTCCTCATTGGCTTAACCACTCACGTGCCACTGATGTCACGCTGCGATCGCTGAAGAAGTCAAAATCCTTTGACTTCCAGCGATTGCGTGATGTCAGCCATCGCCATCGTGATCGCCCCCACTATGGGCACCCGCGACGAACTTCATGTACTTGCTATGGCGCTGCGCAACTTCGCAGTCACCGTAGTCAGTACTATAAACGCAGACTAAAGGTTTATACTGGTATCAACATGGTCAGGCTGTACAACGTTCAGTAACAATTGTGTGGTAGAAGGTCCATATGGGACCTGAAAAGTATCTTTCCACTGTTCTTGGCTGTCACATTCAATAGAGAACTTCATTATAAACTTTTGAGTAGAGCTCTAATTTGTATCTCTGGGCCTCATGCAGTAAGCGTTGATAAGGGATTTATCGGCATTTTATAGGCAAAATTGGGTTTGAGATTCAGTAAGCGCCGATAAGTGCTTGATTTCGCCAGGTTTCGGAGCCGATTATTTTGTTATGGCCAGTCGGCTGCCGATAAGCCTGTTTTCGCCACTGATCGCCACTTTTTTAAATCGGCTGGATTCAACAAAAAAAAAACAGCTTATCGGGGCTGATCGGCACTACGAAATTGAGATGTTATGGCCAATTTCTCCCGCCAACTAAAGTTGGCAGTTTGGAGGGGAGAACGATCGCTAAGGCTGCCGGAACGGCACTTAGAAAAAAAAAATCTTCTGTACATCAATGGAGTCAATGGAGCGGGGACGTATAACAGTATAGTACTGTTTACGTTTCATTGCTCACAATACAAACGTCATTTGCATTACAGTGTGGGGGCATTCCCTGCATTGTGTCACAGCTGACGTGTATTATTTGCATAACATTATACTTTTACATGTTTGCAGCATTTGCGGGTCACATTACTCATCATGTGATGATGTGCCAAGGGAAAATACTATACTCAACTCTTAAAGGAGAACCTCACATCATATCACACATTTTACTGAACTGAGCAACAATTATTTACATGATGTTACACATGACACACATGTCACACATACACCGTATATTCATGTTCCTTTACATTACACAATGCTTGTAATGTGACACGCATCTTTAAACGTTCATGTACATCTGTCTTCTCATGTTTACATCTAGTTTTGGGTCCTCCCTATTTTCATGACGTCACTTATTGGACGCTCAATCACATTGCATGTTTACATTGTAACCGTAGCATTACAAGCACTTCAACCTAACTTATACACACATGTACAGTAATTCAGCATTGGGACACCTTGTAAACTCATTCTATAGCAACTATCCTCATTACACAAATGCATGCATATGCACACGACTATTCATTGTTGTCAACATGTCACAATAACATGCCTAATTACACATGTTACACAAAACTTTTCCCACGTCAATCTCAGCCTTTTTGCCTAATTACATGACTGACTGTTGCGTTCACAAGTGTTACATGCATTGCACATGCAACTATTTATTTGCAAGCAATGTTTCTACAAAGGTTCACGTCACATCATTGCCAAATATCATCATTCCCTGCAGAATACACACAACAAATACTTATAACAAGAACTGCACACAGCTTGCCACAGAAGTACTTTATTATGTTAATGTAACACCTTGCATTTTACTATGTCACCTGACATCATCACATACCTATTTAAAGGACGCCCATTACCTGATCATTCACAGCTACTCATTTCAAAATGTTGCGATTGTTTAGGAGACGGAGGAACATTCTTTTCTATGACATGATTGATGATGAAGAGAATCATATAGGGCAAGGGAGGGACACACCGAGGGACAGTGACAGGGACAGTCACGCGGATACGATAGGGACAGGGAGAGGGACAGGCCGAGGGACAGGTAGAGGGACAGGAGATCAGAGGAGAAGACAGAGGAGACAAGTTGTGCCTCGTCCGCGTCTGTACAGGGAGAGAACCCTGTTAGATGGGATGAGTGAGGAGGAGATTGTAAGTCGCTATCGTTTGAGTTCAGCAGCAATCTTAGCTCTTTATCAGGAGATAAGGGGAGATTTAGATTTTTTCACAGCCAGAGTCCCTGGGCTTGTTAAAATGCTGTGCTCATTACATTATCTTGCTTCCGCGTCATACCAGACAACTGTGGGCATAGTGGGCGGGGTCTCGCAATCTACATTCTCGCGGGCCTTGACCCAGTTTCTCTATGCACTCAATAGACGCGCTAGGAATTATATTCATTTTCCTACAGAGGCGACAGAGTGGCTGGAAGTCAGGACTGGCTTTTATAATATAGCAGGGATACCATGTGTGCTGGGTGCAATCGATTGCACACATGTTGCTTTGATTGCACCTAGTCAGAGTGAGCATGTGTACCGCAATCGTAAGCACTACCATTCACTCAATGTACAGGTGGTATGTGATGCGACGATGAGGATAATGCATGTGGTACCCAAATTCCCTGGTTCCAGTCACGATTCCTCTATCCTGAGGAACTCTTCAGTCTTCCATGCGTTCGAAGAGGGACATTTTGAACATGGTTGGCTGCTGGGTGAGTACACATTTACATGTTCTAACACAAAACACTTTTTTATTTAGGAATGTTGGCATTGTACAATTTGATCACTAATGTCAGCTTATGTGTGCTCCATTCATTATAGGTGACTCAGGATACGGAATTAGGCCGTGGCTCTTGACTCCGGTGCTAAACCCTCAAACTGAAGCAGAGGACAGGTACAATGCAGCCCATATATCTACAAGATCTGTTATAGAGAGGACATTTGGCCTACTCAAGACCAGATTTAGGTGTCTGGACAGAACTGGTGGGGCTCTTCTATACAAGCCTCAAAAAGTGTCTGATATTATCCTTGCCTGTTGCATTTTGCACAATGTTGCACTCAGGCACAATGTACAGTCAGACCTAGCTGAGCCTTTGGTAGACGAGCATCCCACCCATGTAGCTGCTGAAAATGAACAAACAGCCAGTGGTGGCCAGACACGCCAGAATCTCATCAATTCATTTTTTTCTTGTAAGTAAAAACATATATGTTCCAAGTTCTACTTTTATACTTACATTATGTTATCTTAACAATAATGTTTTTTTATATACCCTTCTGGTAGGACACAGATGAATATGGGTTGCACACCTTTCTTCTCTCTGCTGTGTGCACAAAGGGATGTGGCACCGGTATGTTATTGTTGCACAGGTTATATAATCCCTCTTCAATTTTACTTTAGTTGTGTGTATGTGAATACAACTGGGGTAACAAAGCACTAATATTTTAGCATTGTGTTGTTCCTTATGCTAACACAATACACATATTATGCCCATACTCATTCATGCTTCTAGTATGCTTACATACAATGTTATTGGTGCAGTGTAACATGTACATCCATATGATGTGTACACCAGCCTGATTTACATTTTGAATGTCATGAAATATACATGGTGTTGCACATTTAACACCAAATACACACTTTGCTGTGTTGTTTACGGTACTGAAAATGGCATGTCAATGTTTGCAATTTATATATTGTTCCTTTGCATTATAGGTATATCTCCAGTATGACTGATCATGGTATGTATATTTGCTGACATCTCTCATAAGATGTGCCTACCTCAATCTTCCTATAATTATTTGAAGTAAAAACCCTACATATTGGTTTTAACACAAATGTAACATACATGTACTTTCTGTATCATGTATATGCATTTAGCTACTCTTGAGCTTTCATGTGCATTGTATTAGAAAATGATTACTCACATTTCATCACATTTTATGTGTGTTTCCTTATAAATTCCATTAATGTAATATAGAGGTGTTTGGAGAAAAGGGGATAACTGTACTTATGTGTTTACTTACGGGAGATCATTCATCACGGATGAAATTGACTGATCATAAAACTCCATGCATGAATGCCTGCAATCACAACAATGCGTACTACATCTTATATTTAGCAATGTTGGTGTTTTGTAATGCTAGGAATTAATAGTCAACATTAATTTAAATTTGTGACATGTGTATGTATAAGTCACACGTGTGTGGATGTGTCCTACATGTACCAAGTGTTAAACTGTTAACAGAGAAGACAAATTTGTCGCTAATGTTACTGTCATTTAGCATTTATAATTTACCAATATGACAATGTTGGTAATATTTATGGAATATAAATCACGTCACTTCATCATTATCATGATGTTAATTATCAAGTATTCTCACAATTGTAACGTCAATCACGTGCACATTAGCATAGACACACTTTGTAACACAACTGTTTGTGTCTGTATCAATTTGTGTAGGATCCATGTATAACACCGACAAATGATAACACCAGCTTTATTATGGTAGCTTATATCATCATATTGACTATACTATGTATTTTTAGAACGTTTAATAAACACAGTAAACTATAGTTAGTTAGGTTAATGAAATATACACAGAAACGTACTTCATTACATGATGTTGATGTCATAATCAGAACATCATGCATTGTAGGGGACCACAACATCTGGCCAATAACATTATTTGCTACTGTCCCAAACCATTTTATCAACATACCCATGTAACAAGAGATTTTTAACAAGAAATGGCTAGTTGGTTGTAAGTGTCCTTTACATTGGGAGAAGGAGTGGCTCAGTGAGTAAAGACACACACTGGCACTGAGATTTTGAAGCAGGGGAGTCTGGTTCAATTCCCGGTGTCGGCTCCTTGTGACTTTGGGCAAGTCACTTTATCTCCCTGTGCCTCAGGCGGCAAAAAATAAATTGTAAGTTCCACTGGCCAGGGACCTCAGCCTGAAAAATGTGTCTGTAAAGCGCTGTGTACAACTAGCAGCGCTATACATGAACATGCTCATATTATAATTATTATTATTATTGTTACATAGTTTCGACAGTCATACGTTCCATTACACAATAGAATTCACAAATGTGTTAGCAGAGTGGGAATGGTTGTTATATATAAAACACACCATGCCATAAAATGATAGTAGTCATTAAAGAACACTCAATAAAAATTCATGAGGCACTATTTTGCAACATCATTATGTTAATTAAGTGCTTATGCAATATAGGCATAAGGGTATCACATTTTTAATTGTTTGTTAATAAGCGCTGCAAGCAATATAAAATTAGTTCCATATGTAGTATAGTAGTCGGTGGCTCCTCCTCACAATCATCTCATATAAAGGTAGACTCTTCTGAAATCATACATTGATCCGATTGTATCTTCCCCGACATCTCTGAAATACAGCAAACACATGATGGTCAAATATGGCACCTTACTATATATGTATCCGTGACAACGCATTACACAGCTCTATATGATTGTGTACATACACACGTCACTCACTTATATGTTAGAAGTACAAGTGTACATCAGTATGTAATGTTTCTTTAAATTTGTAGCAGGCATAACTATGTATATGATGTGAACGTTGCCTGTATACTGAAAAATGTACGCGCACATCTTAGTGTGCGCACGCACTTCACGCTTGGCTGCACTAACTGTTAGCGCATGCGCAAAACAAAGCGTACGTTGTGCGTTCAATACATCTTGAAAATACCATTAAACATAAAATCTTTATTTCAAATACAATGAATACGAAACTACATTCGTTCTAAACGAGTACATCTCATACTGCAGTTACCGTTACTATAACAAAACATGACAGCCAATAGGCTTTGAGGCGCGCACGTCGCTTGGGGGCGGGACTTACATCCGTAATCCTTTTTAAGGACGCCTCGGGCCATGACAAGGGTCCCACGTCATACGTGGGGGACCCGCTTTTAAATGTTGCATGATAACAAAACAGGTATGTGTTAGAGTTATGTTAAAATGTTGCTAATATGGTTAAAGGGATAGGAAAGTACGTATATTTATTCCGTCAGCAATGTGTACTACTCTTTCAGGTTATACTATATTGTATTCGGCAACAATTTCTTTGTGATCGCTACATGTTATGCAGTCTGCAATGTTACGCTGTATCCACGCATTGAAAGGGAAAATGGTGGTTAAAAAAAAAAAAAAAAAAAACATTTAAACGCACAGTCAACGCATAACGGTTGTTATATTTACCATTCTTCTAGAATTAACTCTTCGTCTGGCTGCAACTGCTCGCTCCAGAAATGCAAGGCATTTTCATCCACGCTTGACCCACCCGCTGAATCCAGTATGACACACATCTCCTCCATGAAGCGCTCATAGGAATCGCCACTGCTTTCTTCAAACAATTGGTCGGGAGGTAGGTTCATTTCTTCGGGTTCCCATTCCAATGCATTTTCAGCTGAAAGGCTTGGTACATAATCATAGTACTTTTGTTGTTGTACAATGTGGGTTTCAGGAATGGAGGGTGCAGATATTGCAGCAGGTATCGATTCACACGGAACAGTAGTAGCGGATCCATTGCTATTGGCATTAGGAATAAATATGCCTTTCACAACAATATATGTGCCCTCTTTCAGGGTAAAATGCTTTTCCTTTGCAATCTTCCAGAAACCATAGGTGTGTTCTAGCTTATCCTGCACACGTTCAAAAAAGTCATTAGTTGATAAAGTGAATCTTATTGAGGAATTAAAATTCCGCGCATGCCTACGGTCTTGGTAATAAGGATATTTAGCTCGAATCAAATCATAGATTTGGCGTGTGCTTGCTTTGTGTCCGCGACTGTTCAAAATTGCTTCTGAAACCATGTACTTATAACCTAAGAAGGGATTCATATGGTTAACGAATTCATCAGCCATGTCAGAGTAGCACAAAAGATGTGTGCAGTTCTGTGTTCTTTGCTCATCAAAATGATTCTGCTCAATGGCTAACAAATTCCTGTATTTCGTTTTCAAGGTCAACAAAAGTAACTACTTTTACTCCTTATTTCAAACGCCAATTGGATGTGTCCTTTTAATTGGTTTAACTTTAGTGGTTAGTGATAGGCGAATGTGGGAAAAACATGTATCATTTTTTTATCTCGTTTGTGAAAACATTCCTACACTTTTATTTCAGTAACATTGAGTTTTCTAGAAAAATAACAAAGAGCACTGTGTGAAAATAGTGCTTAGACAGCCATATCAGTAAATACACACACCTGCAAAATGAAATGTTTTTTTCCCACATACATTTCTGTGTGTATTTGAAAGTCTGGTTAACTACCTGTCTGCATGAGTTTAAATACGTGTGTATCTATATATATATAAATATATCTCTCTCATAAAAAAAAATATATATATATATATATAAAGTGTATATTGTACTATATGTATAGTGTGTGTGTGTGTGTGTGTATATATATATATATATATATATATATATATATATGTATATATGTATATATATATGTATATATATATGTATATATATATATAAAACATTTTTTTTTTTTTTTATATTGCAGGAGTACACACAACATATTGATGGCAGTAAGTAGGCCTTGTATGAAACCTATTTAAATGGTGATAAACATGAGTGAATTAAGTAATAAACATTTGTTTGCACCCAATAATGTTAGAGGCTCACACTTAGTATAGTTGTCAAACATTAGGCCTGTATTATTAAAATAGTGTGTTTTCACAAGGAAGCATGAAGTGTATGTTTTTTGTAAATACATCTATACCAGTTTAGATAGTACTATATATACACACACACACACACACACACACACACACACACACACACACACACACACACACACACACACACACACACACACACACACACACACACACACACACACACACACACACACACACACACACACACACACACACACAGACACACACACAGTGTGTGTCTGTGTGTGTGTGTGTGCATATATCAATACATACTACATATATTTTAGTATAAATTCAGAGATGTTCTTGAAACAAGAACACATATATGATTAAAGGACAACATTACAATGGCCACCAAAGGTAAGTAATATTTAACACAAAATCCTGCTGTACACGTACAAGAAAGATGTTTGCAGTTAAATAGGTGCTTTTATAATTGCATGAAAATAATATGCACATGCAATGATTACATCAATTAACACACCCAAATGCAATGTTTTGCTGCAAAGTCAATGGCAGCTTCTCTAAACTTAGCAACTGGCTCCTGGTGGACCATTACTGAACAGACGATTAAAACATAAATATTTATAACACTATTCATTAATTAGGAGTGTTAACATTTCCAAAACTTCACGTGTACAAGAACATACTTGAAAGTTTGGAAACAACACAGTCTTCAGCATACATACAATAGTAATTAGATAATCTGAAGTCAACAAAACAAGGCCAAAGACATATTTTGAGAATTATAACATTTATTTTTTTTGTTCCTTTTGCGAGCGAGTAACAGGCCTGCTTGTTGTCTCTTGAATTTTCCTTTTTCTTTTGCCACCAACTTTAGGCACAACAGAGCCACTTTGAGTGGCCTCTGGCACTTCACGGGCAGGGCTTGTGGCCAGTGACTCACCTACAGGGATTTTGGGCAGTGATTCACCTACAGGGCTTTTGGGCAGTGACTCACCTACAGGGCTTTTGGGTAGTGACTGTTCACCTACAGGGCTTGTGGCCAGTGACTCACCTACAGGGCTTTTGGGCAGTGATTCACCTACAGGGCTTTTGGGCAGTGATTCACCTACAGGGCTTTTGGGCAGCGATTCACCTACAGGGCTTTTGGGCAGCGATTCACCTACAGGGCTTTTGGGCAGCGATTCACCTACAGGGCTTTTGGGCAGTGACTCACCTACAGGGCTTTTGGGTACTGACTGTTCACGGACAGGGCTTGTGCCCACTGACACATGTGAGCAAGTTGGTAGACACTGCACAAGTGATGGTTGGTCTGTTTCATGTGTGTCTTGTTTTGTTTTTGTCGCCTCCTTTGTAGGTGTCTGCTGCTGAATTTGTACAGATGGCAGCGGTAGGATGTCATCAGGAACCTGCACAGCAATGTCTGCTACTTGACCGGTAACATTTGGGCCTGGTGAATGAATATCAGATGAATGTGGTGAAAACTGACCTGCATGAACAGATCCTGCCTGTGAGGTGTTGAATTGTGGTACATTAGTCATTCTCCAGTAATTAGCTTGTGTTTGCTGAACAACTAATGCTTCGAATGAGGTGTTGATTTTTTGCAACTGTTTAGGCACTTCAATGAAGACTCTGTGGAGATGTGCCAATTGTGAAACTGTTTCTTCCTGCAGTGCAATCATCCTTTCCAGCACTGTCATCAGGTCAGAATGGCGACGATTTTCTGCTTCCACAATTTTTCCCTCAGAAGCTACAATTGCATCATATGTGGTATTTGCTGGACGTTTTGGCGGTAAAACAGTTTCAATTGGAACCTCTTCATGGTCACTTGCTTGTATTTGTGTGTCTATGGCGGCGGCGGCGGCGGCATCATCATCATCATCATCATCATCATCATCATCATCATCATCATCATCATCATCATCATCATAATCCTCTTCATCATGTTCTACAAATAAATGTACACATTATTAAATGGCATGTTAATCTCTGCTGTGTTACTATGTAATTCTACTGTGTCAAAAGAAACAACTAACATGTTTCCATACGTTTTATAACCTCACATTAAAAACTACCTTGACTTAAGAATAATGTTTGGACTCAGTATGAAATATGAGTGAATGAAAACTTGCTGTAAACTCACAACTCCTACATGATAGTTAACATCACTAACACAATACATGTTGCCTTACACTTCATTTTCACTGACACTAAGTAATCCTATTTAAAGAAGATGTGCAAAACAAATAATGAACATGACAACATAACATATAGAAGAGCACATATTATATGGCCACCAACTGATACACTCACCTTCTAGGTGTGTTGAGCTGGCTGACCCAGGTGAAGACACTTGTTCCGTCTCAGGTGACACATGTCCTTCAGGGGCAACTATATATAACAATAACATAAGTTTTACATTTACATGTGTAAATATTGAACAAACAGTTATTGTATGTTCTGTATTTATGAGTACCTAACAGCATAATTTCCTTAACTCAAAATGTGTGTGTGAAAGTGAACATAAATAGTTGTAATAACAATGTACATGCCTGTGTACTTAGAACTTTTGAGTTCCCTAACATAAAACATACTATGTTTCTGCAGTAATGCGTGAGGATAAATAGATAAAATTTGAACATAAAAATCATATGTTGTGTAGTGATATCAGTATCATAATGTACATAACTATCATGAGATGACCATTCACAATGGTTATCATGAAGGTGGTCATATTGCAAAAAGTGTTGTTTTTGGTAGAGGATATGTGTGGTACATTAATATAAGATGTGGCACACCTGAATGTGGCTGTGACTCAACAAGACAACACATGCAGTGTGTGATAATGTGTCGTTGATAGTAGTAGTTCAACTATAGATATGAGTGAACTAATGTGTGAGGTACGCTTTGATAAGTAATGAGTTGTTGGGGCATTTAGTAGCTAAAGTGAAGCTTTCAAATGAGTGTGATTAACTTCAGTTGTGCTAGTCAGGTTGTAAGAACGGTATTCACTTCCCCAAAAAGCCTAATCAGCCACACCTTTCAATTACTTGAAACAGGTGAAAATGGTGTGAACTAAGTTGACCCTAAAATGAGGCTGTAATTAGTGTGTGTGCTGAACCCCACCCCCTCTGTTGAAGTGTATGCTGTGATGAGATATTAATTGCAGCTGCTTTAACACAATGGTAGATGAGCTAAATAGTCGTGTGCAGTTTTTAAGTTATGAAAACAATGACATAAAATATGATACGTGTGCCTCATTATGCTGTCTGTATATGACTTAAAGCAAAAATGGACCTTTTCATAAACAACTATAGATGTGTTAGTGCAAGTGATGTTTGTAGGCCGTTGCATGCAATATATTTGATGCATGCTTAAAATAGGCAGTAATGTCATGTTTGTCGGAGTAAATTAAATAAAATACACAATAATATTCTACATATTTATGTTCTGTACCTGTAGCTAGTAATAATTTCTGATTAACATGTGTTACACATGTGTACTACCCTGTTGTTCCCCATCTTCGCCCACCATCAATTGCTTCCACTGCAGCAATGCATTTTGGGAATTCACATGTAAATGAGCACACAATGGCACGTGCTATATTAGTTACTGCTTTTAGTAGGACTACAACATATATGTCTATTTTGAGATATATATATATATACAGAATCAGACATATACATATATAGATGCAGGTATGCTTATATTGTGAAAACAGTATAAAAAGCAGTGTAAATATGCAAAATAACTGTAAGCAACGACACGCCTAGTACAGTAATATTTCTCACCTGGTGGAAATTGTGAGGGATAAATTCCTATATCACGGTCACCAGCCTTCCACGATGACGGGAAGTAATTTTGCCCGAAGCAGCTCCTCCAATGGACTTAATATGAGACGTTGTGGTGTCGGGCCACCTCCAGTGCCAGTAGCATGCACGCGTTGGTGTTGTATTTTCTTTTTCAATTTGGACCTAATATCATCAAATCTCTTGTGACAATTCCGCTTGTCCCTCACATGATTCCCACACGCATTGACACCAATGACTATTGTGTCCCACATTTCTTTTCTGCTTGCTGAACTTGTCCGCCCTTGAAAAACATATAAAATATATGAGGTAAATGAATAATAATAGAAGCACCAGTTTCCTACACTGCTAGCTGTTCCAAGAGATAGCAAACATGCTGTTTTATGTGTAATATGTGAAGCACATGAGCATTCACTACTAAACCTATACATGTAAGCAAGGTTGCATTCATATTGTATGCAGTTATGGCAAATTGACCGCCTGTGTTTAGTTGTCCTTGTAAGGCATGATAAAAAGCTGTGTTTCCAGACTAATTAACATAGAAAGATATTCTGAACCCATATTTGCATATGAACAAAACTCAGATGACCTAGGATCACATGTATTTGAATAATAAATGTAAAGGTACACTTACCTAGTAAATGTCCATATATACTGTCATAGTGCTCCAGAATGCCAGTGACAAGAGCTGTATTTTCCTGGTCATTGAAGCGAGGATTACGTGGCTTCTCCACACGTTTCTTCCGAGCAGGTTTAGGGTCAGAGCTTGGCTGGTGCTGACTGGACTCTCCTTCTTCCAATGGAAGAGCCTCCAAAAGCTGCCCACCAGCAAGCACGCCACCACCATCCACCCCATCAGCAACTGCGCCACCAGCAGCACTCACAGCACCAGCACTCCCACTCCTAGCACCAGCACTCCCACTCCTAGCACCAGCACTCCCACTCCTAGCACCAGCACTCCCACTCCTAGCACCAGCACTCCCACTCCCAGCAACAGCACTCCCACTCCCAGCAACAGCACTCCCACTCCCAGCACCAGCACTCCCACTCCCAGCAACACCACTCGGTGCACCAGCAACATCACTCCCCTGAACAGTACGTTCACTCCGACGCGTACTCGCACGAGTAGCACTCCCACTCCCACCAGCATCACTCTTCCCACGCTTTGCGGGCATACTTCCAGCACTCACAAAAAACAGACAACTAATGTACAGCCAATCACAC
The DNA here is from genome assembly GCF_040206685.1 of Ascaphus truei. NCBI lineage: Eukaryota > Metazoa > Chordata > Amphibia > Anura > Ascaphidae > Ascaphus > Ascaphus truei. Next base: position 365,873,400 of record NC_134483.1, read on the forward strand.
GAAACACTTTCACATATAAAACAAGACAAAGATGTAAACAAAACAACAATGGACAAAGCTCACCCAATACACAACAAGTCTCTCCGTCAATATGCAAATGTTCAATCAGCCAGCTCTGTGCGTCTCTCTCTCTCTCACTCCCAACAACACAGAGAATGATTAGCAGTACACGTTGCCTTTAAATATGGCGCGCAATCCAATACATGCTTGTTTCGCCTGATTCAGCAAGATTTGTGATTGGGCAACCTATCAGCACCCCGCCACGCACGCCGATACACCTGTGTGTGATCGGATAATCATCGTGAGAGTGGGCGGATTTGTTTTCGGGTTGATTTTGAATGTATTCGGCACTTACTGCATACGGAGAGGAAAAATCGCCATTAACATGACTAATCGGTAAGCTTGCCGATTTCACTTAATCAACGCTTACTGCATGAGGCCCTCTGTCTTCGAGGAGACCTGTACTTTGAAGAAATTGTTTGTCTATGTTGTGTTGGCTGTACGAGCGAGATTCTCCTCCTCTGAAACTGTTTCCCCGCACTTTGGAATGGTAAAGGACCTGTCATACTTCAATCTGATTTTTCAAGCCTTGAAAATAGGATTTACCAAAATAAATTGTTTTTAAACACTGACAAGACTGCAACAATGTATTTGGGACTAAGGGCCTCATGCAGTAAGCGTTGATAAGGGAATTATCGCCATTTTATAGCCAAAATTGGGTTTGAGATTCAGTAAGCGCCGATAAGTGCTTGATTTCGCCAGGTTTCGGAGCCGATTATTTTGTTATGGCCAGTCGGCTGCCGATAAGCCTGTTTTCGCCACTGATCGCCACTTTTTTAAATCGGCTGGATTCAACAAAAAAAATCAGCTTATCGGGGCTGATCGGCACTACGAAATTGAGATGTTATGGCCAATTTCTCCCGCCAACTAAAGTTGGCAGTTTGGAGGGGAGAACGATCGCTAAGGCTGCCGGAACGGCACTTAGAAAAAAAAAAACTTCTGTACATCAATGGAGTCAATGGAGCGGGGACGTATAACAGTATAGTACTGTTTACGTTTCATTGCTCACAATACAAACGTCATTTGCATTACAGTGTGGGGGGCATTCCCTGCATTGTGTCACAGCTGACGTGTATTATTTGCATAACATTCTACTTTTACATGTTGTCAGCATTTGCGGGTCACATTACTCATCATGTGATGATGTGTCAAGGGAAAATACTATACTCAACTCTTAAAGGAGAACCTCACATCATATCACACATTTTACTGAACTGAGCGACAATTATTTACATGATGTTACACATGTCACACATGTCACACATACACCGTATATTCATCTTCCTTTACATTACACAATGCTTGTAATGTGTCATGCATCTTTAAACGTTCATGTACATCTGTATTCTCATGTTTACATATACTTTTGGGTCCTCCCTATTTTCATGACGTCACTTATTGGACGCTCAATCACATTGCATGTTTACATTGTAACCGTAGCATTACAAGCACTTCAACCTAACTTATACACACATGTACAGTAATTCATCATTGGGACACCTTGTAAACTCATTCTATAGCAACTATCCTCATTACAGAAATGCATGCATATGCACACGACTATTCATTGTTGTCAACATGTGACAATAACATGCCTAATTACACATGTTACACCAAACTTTTCCCACGTCAATCTCAGCCTTTTTGTCTAATTACATGACTGACTGTTGCGTTCACAAGTGTTACATGCATTGCACATTACACTATTTATTTTCAACCAATTTTTGTACAAAGCTTCACGTCACATCATTGGCAAATATCATCATTCCCTGCAGAATACACACAACAAATACTTATAACAACAACTGCACACAGCTTGCCACAGAAGTACTTTATTATGTTAATGTAACACCTTGCATTTTACTATGTCACCTGACATCATCACATACCTATTTAAAGGACGCCCATTACCTGCTCATTCACAGCTACTCATTTCAAAATGTTGAGATTGTTTAGGAGACGGAGGAACATTCTTTTCTATGACATGCTTGATGATCAAGAGAATCATATAGGGCAAGGGAGGGACACACCGAGGGACAGTGACAGGGACAGTCACGCGGATACGACAGGGACAGGGAGAGGGACAGGCCGAGGGACAGGTAGAGGGACAGGAGATCAGAGGAGAAGACAGAGGAGACAAGTTGTGCCTCGTCCGCGTCTGTACAGGGAGAGAACCCTGTTAGATGGGATGAGTGAGGAGGAGATTGTAAGTCGCTATCGTTTGAGTTCAGCAGCAATCTTAGCTCTTTATGAGGAGATAAGGGGAGATTTATATTTTTTCATAGCCAGAGGTCGTGCAGTCCCTGGGCTTGTTAAAATGCTGTGCTCATTACATTATCTTGCTTCCGCGTCATACCAGACAACTGTGGGCATAGTGGGCGGGGTCTCGCAATCTACATTCTCGCGGGCCTTGACCCAGTTTCTCTATGCAATCAATAGACGCGCTAGGAATTATATTCATTTTCCTACAGAGGCGACAGAGTGGCTGGAAGTCAGGACTGGCTTTTATAATATAGCAGGGATACCATGTGTGCTGGGTGCAATCGATTGCACACATGTTGCTTTGATTGCACCTAGTCAGAGTGAGCATGTGTACCGCAATCGTAAGCACTACCATTCACTCAATGTACAGGTGGTATGTGATGCGACGATGAGGATAATGCATGTGGTACCCAAATTCCCTGGTTCCAGTCACGATTCCTCTATCCTGAGGAACTCTTCAGTCTTCCATGCGTTCGAAGAGGGACATTTTGAACATGGTTGGCTGCTGGGTGAGTACAGATTTACATGTTCTAACACAAAACACATTTTTATGTAGGAATGTTGCCATTGTACAATTTGATCACTAATGTCAGCTTATGTGTGCTCCATTCATTATAGGTGACTCAGGATACGGAATTAGGCCGTGGCTCTTGACTCCGGTGCTAAACCCTCAAACTGAAGCAGAGGAGAGGTACAATGCAGCCCATATATCTACAAGATCTGTTATAGAGAGGACATTTGGCCTACTCAAGACCAGATTTAGGTGTCTGGACAGAACTGGTGGGGCTCTTCTATACAAGCCTCAAAAAGTGTCTGATATTATCCTTGCCTGTTGCATTTTGCACAATGTTGCACTCAGGCACAATGTACAATCAGACCTAGCTGAGCCTTTGGTAGACGAGCATCCCACCCATGTAGCTGCTGAAAATGAACAAACAGCCAGTGGTGGCCAGACACGCCAGAATCTCATCAATTCATTTTTTTCTTGTAAGTAAAAACATATATGTTCCAAGTTCTACTTTTATAGTTACATTATGTTATCTTAACAATAATGTTTTTTTATATACCCTTCTGGTAGGACACAGATGAATATGGGTTGCACACCTTTCTTTTCTCTGCTGTGTGCACAAAGGGATGTGGCACCGGTATGTTATTGTTGCACAGGTTATATAATCCCTCTTCAATTGTACTTTAGTTGTGTGTATGTGAATACAACTGGGGTAACAAAGCACTAATATTTTAGCATTGTGTTGTTCCTTATGCTAACACAATACACATATTATGCCCATACTCATTCATGCTTCTAGTATGCTTACATACAATGTTATTGGTGCAGTGTAACATGTACATCCATATGATGTGTACACCAGGCTGATTTACATTTTGAATGTCATTAAATATACATGGTGTTGCACATTCAACTCCAAATACACACTTTGCTGTGTTGTTTACGGTACTGAAGATGGCATGTCAATGTTTGCAATTTATATATTGTTCCTTTGCATTATAGGTATATCTCCAGTATGACTGATCATGGTATGTATATTTGCTGACATCTCTCATAAGATGTGCCTACATCAATCTTCCTATAATTATTTGAAGTCAAAACCCAACATATTGGTTTAAACACAAATGTAACATATATGTACTTTCTGTATCATATATATGCATTTAGCTACTCTTGAGCTTTCATGTGCATTGTATTAGAAAATGATTACTCCCATTTCATCACATTTTATGTATGTTTCCTTATAAATTCCATTAATGTAATATAGAGGTGTTTGGAGACAAGGGGATAACTGTACTTATTTGTTTACTTACGGGAGCTCATTCATCACGGATGAAATTGACTGATCATAACACTCCATGCATGAATGCCTGTAATCACAACAATGCGTACTACATCTTATATTTAGCAATGTAGGTGTTTTTTAATGCTAGGAATTAATAGTCAACATTAATTTAAATTTGTGACATGTGTATGTATAAGTCACACGTGTGTGGATGTGTCCTACATGTACCAAGTGTTAAACTGTTAACAGAAAACACAATTTTGTCGCAAATGTTACTGTCATTTAGCATTTCTAATTTACCAATATGACAATGTTGGTAATATTTTTGGAATATAAATCACGTCACTTCATCATTATCATGATGATAATTATCAAGTATTCTCACAATTGTAACGTCAATCACGTGCACATTAGCATAGACACACTTTTTAAGACAACTGTTTGTGTCTGTATCAATTTGTGTAGGATCCATGTATAACACCGACAAATGATAACACCAGCTTTATTATGGTAGCTTATATCATCATATTGACTATACTATGTATTTTTAGAACGTTTAATAAACACAGTAAACTATAGTTAGTTAGGTTAATGAAATATACACAGAAACGTACTTCATTACATGATGTTGATGTCATATTCAGAACATCATGCATTGTAGGGGACCACAACATCTGGCCAATAACATTATTTGCTACAGTCCCAAACCATTTTATCAACATACCCATGTAACAAGAGATTTTTAACAATAAATGGCTAGTTGGTTGTAAGTGTCCTTTACATTGGGAGAAGGAGTGGCTCAGTGAGTAAAGACACACACTGGCACTGAGAGTTTGAAGCAGGGGAGTCTGGTTCAATTCCCGGTGTCGGCTCCTTGTGACCTTGGGCAAGTCACTTTATCTCCCTGTGCCTCAGGCGGCAAAAAATAAATTGTAAGTTCCATGGGCCAGGGACCTCAGCCTGAAAAATGTGTCTGTAAAGCGCTGTGTACAACTAGCAGCGCTATACATGAACATGCTCATATTATAATTATTATTATTATTATTATTATTGTTACATAGTTTCGACAGTCATACGTTCCATTACACAATAGAATACACAAATGTGTTAGCAGAGTGGGAATGGTTGTTATATATAAAACACACCATGCCATAAAATGATAGTAGTCATTAAAGAACACTCAATAAAAATTCATGAGGCACTATTTTGCAACATCATTATGTTAATTAAGTGCTTATGCAATATAGGCATAAGGGTATCACATTTTTAATTGTTTGTTAATAAGCGCTGCAAGCAATATAAAATTAGTTCCATATGTAGTATAGTAGTCGGTGCCTCCTCCTCACAATCATCTCATATAAAGGTAGACTCTTCTGAAATCATACATTGATCCGATTGTATCTTCCCTGACATCTCTGAAATACAGCAAACACATGATGGTCAAATATGGCACCTTACTATATATGTATCCGTGACAACGCGTTACACAGCTCTATATGATTGTGTACATACACACGTCACTCACTTATATGTTAGAACTACAAGTGTACATCAGTATGTAATGTTTATTTAAATTTGTAGCAGGCATAACTACTGTATGTATATGAAGTGAACGTTGCCTGTATACTGAAAAATGTGCGCGCACATCTTAGTGTGCGCACGCACTTCACGCTTGGCTCCACTAACTGTTAGCGCATGCGCAAAACAAAGCGTACGTTGTGCGTTCAATACATCTTGAAAATACCATTAAACATAAAATCTTTATTTCAAATACAATGAAGACGAAACTACATTCGTTCTAAACGAGTACATCTGTATTCTTTTTAAACAGACGTGTTTGGACAGAAAGGACGGCCGATATAACACAATGCGCAAATGCAATACGTGTGACGTCATGTTAAACCAGCGTGAAACGCACGCTAACACTCCTCCCACTCAATTAACATTCGGCTAACGCCCAGTTGACGCCTACAAACACTGAGCCGCACACATGACACACTGCAGTTACCGTTACTATAATAAAACATGACAGCCAATAGGCTTTGAGGCGCGCACGTCGCTTGGGGGCGGGACTTACATCCGTAATCCTTTTTAAGGACGCCTTGGCCCATGACAAGGGTCCCACGTCATACGTGGTGGACCCGGTTTTAAATGTTGTAGATGTTGCATGATAACAAAACAGGTATGTGTTAGAGTTAGGGTAAAATGTTGCTAATATGTTTTAAGGGATAGGAAAGTACGTATATTTATTCCGTCAGCAATGTGTACTACTCTTTCACGTTCTACTATATTGTATTAGGAAACAATGTGTTTGTGATCGCTACATGTTATGCAGTGTGCAATGTTACGCTGTATCCACGCATTGAAAGTGAAAATGGTGGTTACAAAAAAAAAAAAAAGTTTAAACGCAGAGTCAACGCATAACGATTGTTATATTTACCATTCTTCTAGAATTAACTCTTCGTCTGCCTGCAACTGGTCGCTCCAGAAATGCAAGGCATTTTCATCCACGCTTGACCCAAACGCTGAATCCAGTATGTCACACATCTCCTCCATGAAGCGCTCATAGTAATCGCCACAGCTTTCTTCAAACAATTGGTCCGGTTGTAGGTTCATTTCTTCGGGTACCCATTCCAATGCATTTTCTGCTGAAAGGCTTGCTACATAATCATAGTAGTTTTGTTCTTGTACAATGTGGGTTTCTGGAATGGAGGGTGCAGATATTGCAGCAGCTATCGATTCACACGGAACAGTAGTAGCGGATCCATTGCTATTGGCATTAGGAATAAATATGCCTTTAAGCACAATATGTGTGCCCTCTTTGACGGTGAAATGTTTTTCCTTCGCAATCTTCCAGAAACCATACTTGTCTTCTAGCTTATCCTGCACAAGTTCAAAACAGTCATTAGTTGATAAAGTGAATCTTACTGAGGAATTAAAATTGCGCGCATGCCCACGGTCTTGGTAATAAGGATATTTAGCTCGAATCAAATCATAGATTTGGTGTGTGCTTGCTTTGTGTCCGCAAGTTGATAAAATTGCTTCTGATACCATGTATTTATACCCTAACTGCGGATTTTGATTTTTAACCAATTCTTCAGCCATTGCAGATTAGCACAAAAGATGTGTGCAGGTATCTGTCCTTTGCTCATAAAAATGAAACTGCTCAATGGCTAACAAATTTCTGTGTTTCCTTTTCAAGGTCAACAAAAGTATAAACTTTTACTCCTCATTTCAAACGCCAATTGGATTTGTAGTTTTAATTGGGTGAACATTTGTGGTTTGTGATAGCCGCTTGTGGGACAAACATGTATCCTTTTTTTTATCTCGTTTCTGAAAACATTCCTACACTTGTAATTAAGTAACATTGAGTTTTCTTGCAAAATAACAAAGAGCACTGTGTGAAAATAGTGCTTAGACAGCCATATCAGTAAATACACACACCTGCAAAATGAAATGTTTCTTTCCCGCATACATTTCTGTGTGTATTTGAAAGTCTGGTTAACTCCCTGTCTGCATGAGTTTAAATACGTGTGTATCTATATATATATATATATATATATATATACATATATCTCTCTGATAAATATATATATATTTAAAGTGTATATTGTACTATATGTATATTGTGTGTATATATATATATATATATATATATATATATGTATATATATATATATATATATATATATATATAGTGTGTATATATATATATATAGTGTGTATATATATATATATATATATATATATATATATATATATATAGTGTGTGTGTGTGTGTATATATATATATATATGTGTGTGTGTGTGTGTATGTATATATATATATATATATATATATATATATATATATATATATATATATATATATATAATGTATATATATTTTTTTTATATTGCAGGAGTACACACAACATATTGATGGCAGTAAGTAGGCCTTGTATGAAACCTATTTAAATGGTGATAAACATGAGTAAATTAAGTAATAAACATTTGTTTGCGCCCAATACTGTTAGAGGCTCACACTTAGTATAGTTTTCAAACATTAGGCCTGTATTATTAAAATACTGTGTTTTCACAAGGAAGCATGAAGTGTATGTTTTTTGTAAATACATCTATACCAGTTTAGATAGTAATATACACACACACACACACACACACACACACACACACACACACACACACACACACACACACACACACACACACACACACACACACACACACACACACACACACACACACACACACACACACACACACACACACACACACACACACACACAGTGTGTGTCTGTGTGTGTGTGTGCATATATGCATACATACTACATATATATTAGTATAAATTCAGAGATGTTCTTGAAACAAGAACACATAAATGATTAAAGGACAACATTACAATGCCCAAGCAAGGCAAAGGTAAGTAATATTTTACACATAATCCTGCTGTACACGTACAAGAAAGATGTTTGCAGTTAAATAGGTTTTTTTTTAATTGCATGTGAATAATATGCACATGCAATGATTACACTGGCGACACACTTTATTCGAGCTTGGCTAGTCCCACGAATTCGGGTATACCCGGGTGTATTGAGGTTTGTGACTGTTTTCTGCCCGAGTGCATTGAGTTATTTTCCAAGCAGGGATTGAAGCATTTTATTCCCGCTGGCTGCAATACTGCACAGTATATATATATAAACTGCATTACAATTCATGAATTTATGCCATCTGGTAGACACGCGAAGCATTGCAGCCTATTAAATCCTAATCATTATCATTTAACAGATCAGCCGCCCATCAGCCAGGCATGAACCCAGGCTGGGAAGGCAAATGCAACGGGGCTTGTCAGAGGTTAGGAGCGGCGCATTCCAGGTATCTGCCAGGTACATACCGGGTATTTGCTCGAATAAAGTGTGTCGGTGCAGTACATCAAGTAACACACCCAAATGCAATGTTTTGCTGCAAAGTCAATGGCAGCTTCTCTAAACTTAGCAACTGGCTCCTGGTGGACCATTACTGAACAGACGATTAATACATCAATATTTATAACACTATTCTTTAATTAGGACTGTTAACAATTCCAAAACTTCACGTGTACAAGAACATACTTGAAAGTTTGGAAACAACACAGTCTTCTGCATACATACAATATTAATTAGATAATCTGAAGTCAACAAAACAAGGCCAAAGACATATTTAGTGAATTATAACATTTATTTTTTTTGTTCCTTTTGAGATCGAGTAACAGGCCTGCTTGTTGTCTCTTGTATTTTCCTTTTTCGTTTGGCAACAACTTTAGCCACAACAGAGCCACTTTGACTGGCCTCTGGCACTTCACGGGCAGGGCTTGTGGCCAGTGACTCACCTACAGGGCTTTTGGGCAGTGACTGTTCACCTACAGGGCTTTTGGGCAGTGACTCACCTACAGGGCTTTTGGGCAGTGACTGTTCACCTACAGGGCTTTTGGGCAGTGACTGTTCACCGACAGGGCTTTTGGGCAGTGACTCACTTACAGGGCTTGTGGGTAGTGACTGTTCACGGACAGGGCTTGTGGCCAGTGACTCACCGACAGGGCTTGTGCCCACTGACACATGTGAGCAAGTTGGTAGACACTGCACAAGTGATGGTTGCTCTGTTTCATGTGTGTCTTTTTTTGTTTTTGACCAAAAACTGGTCAGTAGTAACTGCTTGTGTTTTGTTTGTGTCGCCTCCTTTGTAGGTGTCAGCTGCTGATTTTGTACCGATGGCAGCGGTAGCATGTCGTCAGGAACCTGCACAGCAATGTCTGCTACTTGACCGGTAACATTCGGACCTGGTGAATGAAGATCAGAAGCATGTGGTGAAAACTGACCAGCATGAACAGATCCTGCCTGTGAGGTGTTCAAGTTGAATTGTGGTACATTAGTCATTCTCAAGTAATTAGCTTGTGTTTGCTGAACAACTAATGCTTCGAATGAGGTGTTGATTTTTTGCAACTGTTTAGGCACTTCAATGAAGACTCTGTGGAGATGTGCCAATTGTGAAACTGTTTCTTCCTGCAGTGCAATCATCCTTTCCAGCACTGTCATCAGGTCAGAATGGCGACGATTTTCTGCTTCCACAATTTTTCCCTCAGAAGCTACAATTGCATCGTATGTGGTATTTGCTGGACGATTTGGCGGTAAAACAGTTTCAATTGGAACCTCTTCATGGTCACTTGCTTGTATTTGTGTGTCTATGGCGGCATCATCATCATCATCATCATCATAATCCTCATCATCATGTTCTACAAATAAATGTACACATTATTAAATGGCATGTTAATCTCTGCTGTGTTACTATGTAATTCTACTGTGTCATAAGTAACAACTAACATGTTTCCATACGTTTTATAACCTCACATTAAAAACTACCTTGACTTAAGAATAATGTTTGGACTCAGTATGAAATATGAGTGAATAAAAACTTGCTGTAAACTCACAACTACTACATGATAGTTAACATCACTAACACAATACATGTTGCCTTACACTTCATTTTCACTGACACGAAGTAATCCTATTTAAAGAAGATGTGCAAAACAAAGAATGAACATGACAACATAACATATAGAAGAGCACATATTATATGGCCACCAACTGATACACTCACCTTCTAGGTGTGTTGAGCTGGCTGACCCAGGTGAAGACACTTGTTCCGTCTCAGGTGACACATGTCCTTCAGGGGCAACTATATATAACAATAACATAAGTTTTACATTTACATGTGTAAATATTGAACAAACAGTTATTGTATGTTCTGTATTTATGAGTACCTAACAGCATCATTTCCTTAACTCAAAATGTGTGTGTGAAAGTGAACATAAATAGTTGTAATAACAATGTACATGCCTGTGTACTTAGAACTTTTGAGTTCCCTAACATAAAACATACTATGTTTCTGCAGTAATGCGTGAGGATAAATAGATTAAATTTGAACATAAAAATCATATGTTGTGTAGTGATATCAGTATCATAATGTACATAACTATCATGAGATGACCATTCACAATGGTTATCATGAAGGTGGTCATATTGCAAAAAGTGTTGTTTTTGGTAGAGGATATGTGTGGTACATTAATATAAGATGTGGCACACCTGAATGTGGCTGTCACTCAACAAGACAACACATGCAGTGTGTGATAATGTGTTGTTGATAGTAGTTCAACTATAGATATGAGTGAACTAATGTGTGACGTACGCTTTGATAAGTAATGAGTTGTTGGGGCATTTAGTAGCTAAAGTGAAGCTTTCAAATGAGTGTGATTAACTTCAGTTGTGCTAGTCAGGTTGTAATAACGGTATTCCCTTCCCCAAAAAGCCTAATCAGCCACACCTTTCAATTACTTGAAACAGGTGAAAATGGTGTGAACTAAGTTGACCCTAAAATGAGCCTGTAATTTGTGTGTGTGCTGAACCCCACCCCCTCTGTTGAAGTGTATGCTGTGATGAGATATTAATTGCAGCTGCTTTAACACAATGGTAGATGAGCTAAATAGTCGTGTGCAGTTTTAAAGTTATGAAAACAATGACATAACATATGATACGTGTGCCTCATTATGCTGTCTGTATATGAGTTAAAGCAAAAATGGACCTTTTCATAAACAACTATAGATGTGTTAGTGCAAGTGATGTTTGTAGGCAGTTGCATGCAATATATTTGATGCATGCTTAAAATAGGCAGTAATGTCATGTTTGTCGGAGTAAAATAAATAAAATACACAATAATATTATACATATTTATGTTCTGTACCTGTAGCTAGTAATAATTTCTCATTAACATGTGTTACAGATGTGTACTACCCTGTTGTTCCCCATCTTCGCCCACCATCAATTGCTTCCACTGCAGCAATGCATTTTGGGAATTCACATGTAAATGAGCACGCAATGGCACGTGCTATATTAGTTACTGCTTTTAGTAGGACTACAACATATATGTTTATTTTGAGATATATATATATATACAGAATCAGACATATAGATATATATAGATGCAGGTATGCTTATATTGTGAAGACAGTATAAAAAGCAGTGTAAATATGCAAAATAACTGTAAGCAACGACACGCCTAGTACAGTAATATTTCTCACCTGGTGGAAATTGTGAGGGATAAATTCCAATATCACGGTCACCAGGTAAGCCTTCCACGACGACGGGAAGTAATTTTGCCCGAAGCAGCTCCTCCAATGGAGTTAATATCAGACGTTGTGGTGTCGGCCCACCTCCAGTGCCAGTAGCATGCACGCGTTGGTCTTGTATTTTCTTTTTCAATTTTGACCTAATATCATCAAATCTTTTCCGACAATGATACTTGTCCCTGACACTATTCCCACACGCATTGACACCAATGACTATTGTGTCCCACATTTCTTTTTTGCTTGATGAACTTGTCCGCCCTTGAAAAAAATACAAAATATATGAGGTTAATTAATAATAATAGAAGCACCAGTTTCCTACACTGCTAGCTGTTCCAAGAGATAGCAAACATGCTGTTTTAGGTGTAATATGTGAAGCACATGAGCATTCACTACTAAACCTATACATGTAAGCAAAGTTGCATTAATATTGTATGCAGTTATGGCAAATTGTACGCCTGAGTTTTGTTGTCCTTGTAACGCATGATAAAAAGCTGTGTTTCCACACTAATTAACATAGAAATATATTCTGTACCCATATTTGCATATGAACAAAACTCAGATGACCTACGATCACATGTATTTGAAGAATAAATGTAAAGGTACACTTACCTACTAAATGTCCATAGATACTGTCATAGTGCTCCAGAATGCCAGTGACAAGAGCTGTATTTTCCTGGTCATTGAAGCGAGGATTACGTGGCTTCTCCACACGTTTCTTCCGAGCAGGTTTAGGGTCAGAGTTTGGCTGGTGCTGACTGGACTCTCCTTCTTCCAATGGAAGAGCCTAAAAAAGCTGGCCACCAGCAAGCACGCCACCACCAGACACCCCATCAGCAACTGCGCCACCAGCAGCACTCCCAGCACCAGCACTCCCACTCCTAGCACCAGCACTCCCACTCCTAGCACCAGCACTCCCACTCCCAGCACCAGCACTCCCACTCCCAGCAACAGCACTCCCACTCCCAGCAACAGCACTCCCACTCCCAGCAACAGCACTCCCACTCCCAGCACTAGCACTCCCACTCCCAGCAACAGCACTCACACTCCCAGCAACAGCACTCACACTCCCAGCAACAGCACTCACACTCCCAGCAACACCACTCGCAGCACCAGCACTCCCACTCCCAGCAACACCACTCGCACTCCCAGCAACATCACTCCCCTGAACAGTACGTTCACTCCGACGCGTACTCGCACAAGTAGCACTCCCACTCCCACCAGCATCACTCTTCCCACGCTTTGCGGGCATACTTCCAGCACTCACAAAAAACAGACAAGAAATGTACAGCCAATCACACGAAACACTTCCACATATAAAACAAGACAAAGATATAAACAAAACAACAATGGACAAAGCTCACCCAATACACAACAAGTCTCTCAGTCAATATGCAAATCTTCAATCAGCCAGCTCTGTGCGTCTCTCTCTCTCTCTCACTCCCAACAACACAGAGAATGATTAGCAGTACACGTTGCCTTTAAATATGGCGCGCTATCCAATACATGCTTGTTTCGCCTGATTCAGCAAGATTTGTGATTGGGCAACCTAACAGCACCCCGCCACGCACGCCGATACACCTGTGTGTGATCGGCTAATCATCGTGAGAGTGGGCGGATTTGATTTTGAATGTATTCGGCACTTACTGCATACGGAGAGGAAAAATCGCCAATAACATGCCTAATCGGTAAGCTTGCCGATTTCACATAATCGACGCTTACTGCATGAGGCCCTAAGACTACTATTTATAAAGCTACCAATGACAGAGCTACAGATCAAAACCAACTCTAACACCACACTAGCCCCTGTCACTAGTTTTAAATATCTTGGCATATGGTTTGACTCCCATTTAACTTTTGGGTTGCATATTGATACTCTGACATCCAAAACCTATGCCAAATGAGGTGTACTATATACAGTAGGAACAAATCCTCCCTAAGACCGCTGGTGAACAACCGCATCGCACAGCAGATGCTAATGCCAATTATAGACTATGGTACAGCACCCCAAACTCACCTTAGCACGCTAAACACCCTCTACAACTCAATATGTCACTTTATACTACAGTGTAATTACAATATATATCACTTAAAAATGCTCCAAGATCTAAATGGTCTTTCCTTGAGTAAAGGCGCAAAGTATATTTTTCCTGTATTGCCTTCAAATATTTTCTGGGCAATCTGCCCGCATACTGTATTTGAACATGCTCCTAACCCCCACCACATGCAGCACTTATTACCTGAGATCAGACTCAAAAAGACTGTTCATGGTCCAAGTTACAACAAGGTATCCGGCTGCTCGTCATTCTCTTACCGTGCACCTCACAACTGGAACAACCTACCAGAGACTCTTAAAATTGCCTCCTGTATAAGTAATTTCAAGACTTCAGCTGTCTCTCATTTTAATCTTGTCTATAACTGTTACATACGCCCATAATCTTATCTCTAACTGTCCTGAAATATCTATAAATGTAATGTATTACCTCTGTACATTTAATGTAACATATATTGTCACCATAACTCTGTGCCCAGGACACACTTGAAAACGAGAGGCAATAATGTATTTTCTGGTAAAACATTTTCTAAATAAAAACAAATAAATACATTTCTTATTGACACACTATGGGGTAGATCCTCAAAAGTTGGTTAAATGTTTATCAATACATTAAATGGTATTAATGTGATGATAATTCATAACACATATCTACAAAGGTGATTAGCGTTACAATGTACTCATGTTAACTTGAAACATATCAGATGGATAACTTTTAGTAGACATCCGGGTTACTCATATGTTAATCATATGTTATTGAGCTGTTAACCTAATAATGCAGAACCACAAAGCTCTGTTCATGTTAGCGCATGGAAATAACACTACAATAATTAGGTCACACCAAAACATGTCATCACTCCAATCCAGACCATCATTATTATATTGTTATTTCAGGAATAATCTACAAGGAAAAGCGGCAGGTTTTAACTGCTGTCCACATGATTGTGCTGAGTGTAGGACTTAACCCATTCATTATGTGTCATACAAAGATATACAGCTTAACCCCGTTATAGCGCGATCTGCTAAAACACAGATCCGCTTATAACACGGTCTGAGCGTGGCTCCCGAACATCTCCTACCTTTCTTTCTCCTGGCACCACCATGCAGGCTGAGGACGCGACCCAGCTCCTCAAGCTGGTGCCGCACGAATTACATCAATTTTTTTTAAACATCCAGCTTTATTGGTAACAGACACACACATGGAGACACACACACATCAACCCCCCCTCACCCCGGTCTCTTGACATAGCCCTTTAGATCCACCCACAAGTCTTTAACGGCCACCCACAAGTCTTTAACGGCATACAAGACCTGCCTTACACTGTTCATAAGACTTTCTATCGTGAAAAGGCTATAAAAGGAGGAATAGCACAAAATGTTTTATTCTAAGAACACAAACAGCTCAATCAAATGAGAACTGGGTTTTTGGGGAGTTGTTGATTGACTGCTTCTTTTGAAACTGAAGCATTCCTTTCCACTAACCCGTCTTGCAAAGGCTTTCAAAATATTATATATAAAAAAAGTGATACAATACTCATCACTAAAAATATAATTCCTAAATAGCATAAGCAGCGTGTTGCAAGTGCATGTAAATGCATTAAGTACATTATAGTCTTTCTTGTAATTTATCAAAAGATAAATGTAACCAACGTTGACAAATGTTTCATGGACACATTACACAGAAACCCTGTTGCCTATTTACATTGTTTCCAAATTGGGCTACTGGTAATATTCAAATTAATGATAGTGTTATGTTAACTAAACTTATAAGTTGCTGTTTTTTTTTTAACATCCAGCTTTATTGGTTACAGACACACACACACACACACACACACACACACACACACACACACACACACACACACACACACACACACACACACACACACACACACACACACACACACACACACACACACACACACACACACACACACACACACCCCCGAGATGGCTGACCCATGGTGTCGATCCACAGCACCCTGCTCTGGGTAGGTCCTGCATGGGTGTGCCGCAGACATGGAACCCCTGATCGCGGCGGCCATTTTCCCTCATGATCCCCATTATAATGCGGTCACATTATGTGGACCCCAAGCACCGCGTTACAATGGGGTTATTAAACTATTAAAGTTATGGTGGGTAAAAAAAGTGACAAAAACCCTCCCAGCATACATGGGTGACAATGGGGAAAGACAGGGTTGCAGACATGTCTAAGACATGCAAATGAACATACAGTTATATTTACAGTTGCTTTATGCTTTACTGTGGAGGGTTTTTGTCACTTTTTTTACCCACCATAACCTTAATAGTAGTGGTGATTACCTAGTCTAGTCTCAAACCTGCTTAGCCATTAAGACCAAGCTCACACTGATGATACCCATCAAGGTTGAAACATGTCTGTGAGTGGGTTTAATGGCTTTGCATCTCATCCCAGCCTCTGTCTAAAAGCTGTGTTTAAAACAGCATGCATTGGCTTGAGGATTGGCTTGTGTAATAGGAGCTTGAGACAAAAGGTGGCACTGAGTGCTCATTTGCATGTCATTTCCCAGAATCCCTTGCTGCAGTGGAAGCGCTGTATGCTGGGTGACAATGGGGAAAGACAGGGTTGCAGACGTGTCTAAGACATGCAAATGAACATACAGTAATATTTACAGTTGCTTTATGCTTTACTGTGGAGGGTTTTTGTCACTTTTTTTTACCTTCCATAGCTCAAAGGGAAAAAGTAAATGGAAAAAACTTATCTGATCAGTCGTGGTGCTCACTGTGCGGCCAGGATCACCATCCAGCAACAAAAAATAGATAAATACCCAATATCAAAGAATCTGGAGCACTCACAAATTCAAAAAATATAATTTAATGAAGTAACACAGGCATCAGGGGGTAATCACAGAAAAAAGAATAATAAATATCCCAGGAGAAGGAAGAGAAGCGTCATGGCTGATGGAAGGAGCGGGGGGCCCGATCACAGGTTGGGGTAGGTGACAAGTGCGTCGCGGATCACGGTTCCTTACACACTCCCGGCAGTTACTTCCTGGTTTGTGACGTCACAGAGTCACGTCTCACGATATTTGGGGTTGAACTCATTATAAATAGTAAAATAATAAAATTTAAAAAGCACTGTTAACTTAAAAAGACCAATTATCCAATTCTGCATTTAGCCCATCAGGCATCAAAGATGTCAACTTAAAAATCCAATATATTTCTCTCATAGAGAGGATTTTTACTATGTATCCGCCTCTCCAGTTGGTTTCTACACATTCAATCACCCTGTATTTTGACTCAGAGGATCGCTTCCATGTTTCAGACTAAAATGTTTGGACACACTGTGCGTTTGCAATTATTTTCTTATATTTCCAATGTGCTCCAGTATGCGGACATGCACTGGTCTTGTATTGCGTCCGACATACTGGGGCCCACATGGACATTCTAATAAATATATAACATTCTTAGATTTACAGTTTGCAAATTGTTCATTCTTGAATATTTTTCCAGTCCTGGAAGATTTAAAATTCAATTTCCCATTGGACCCATGCTTAAAATCTTTGCAAGCAATACACTTGTAAAAACCATTATTTTTTTGAAGGATCCAGTTGTTTGGGTCATCTTTTTTATTTTTATTGCCATTCTTAAAAACACTGGGTGCAAGTTTATTCTTTAGATTATTGGCTTTTAAAAAAAAATGACTTGTGAGTGTTCGGGTAAGGTGTTGCCTAAAATTGTATTTTTTTAAAAATAGACCAGTGTTTTTCTAAAAGTGTTTTATCTTTCCGTCATCATTATTATATTTTGTAATAAATGTAGTCTTAAAATCCATTATGGAGTTTTTATCTTTCTGTTTATGTTTTAACAATTCATCTCTGTTAAGTTTATTACATTTATCAAAAGCTGTTTTTATAATGTCATCATCATATTCACTTTCTATTAATTTATTTTTTAATACTTCTGCAAGAAGATTTCATTCTTGGTGCAATTACGTTTTATCCTATGGAGCTGGCCAAATGGTACAATTTTTATCCATTGGGGGTGATGACAGCTGGATTTTTTAATATACAGTAGCTACAGTATTACTATCAACGGTCTTGAAAAATGTTTTTGTGTTAATTTGTCCATCTTCTATATAAATTAACAAATCTAAAATGTCTATCTCTACCCTGCTCCATTTATGAGTAAATTAAAATTAAAATCATTAATATTAATATAACCCAAATATATATATATAATTATAAATATATAATTCATTCCCCTTCCAGATAAAAAACACGTTGTCTATATATCTGTGCCAGGAGACCAGATCCGCGCCATGTGGGTTGTGGTTCCATATATACTCACACTCACCATAAAAATATTTTCGTAACAAGGTGCGAACCTACTCCCCATGGCAGTCACACTTTTTGTAGATAAAATTCATTATCAAACCAAAAATAATAATGTTTCAATATAAAATCAATCCGCTTAATTAAAAAATTGGCATGACAAACAGTTGCAAGTCCCTGGTCATGTTTGATGACTGAATATAGGGAAGTTACGTCGAGGGTCACCCAAATAGAATGTAACCCCCACTTAATGTCCTTAAGATGAGTGATTAAATCACCAGAATCCAAGATAAAAGATGGGAGACTCCTCACAAATGGATGTAAATATTTATCAATATATTAAGACAGACAAACTCCCTAAGATCCGGAGGGTCGACCAATGTCTCACGGACCTTTGGGAGATGGTCAAAAGCTGGAATGATAGGTCATGGATTAACCAAGAACTTAATTTCCTCTTTATTCAAAACATTGGTGATCTTACCCAACTCAATCAAATCCAAAAAGGGCTTGAGGAACACATTTGTGGGGTCAGCTGGTAGCTCAGAGTAGGTTGTAGTATCCCCAAGTTGGCAATAAGCCTCCTTGAGGTAACAAGCCCTACTCTGAACCATCACCGGCCCACCCTTGTTGGCATTCTTGATAACTAGCAAATAGTTCCTTTGTAAGGATTTAATTGCTAGTTTTTCCTCATGGCTCATGTTATCCCTTAAAGAATGTGAAAAAGAGAAACCTTCTGCTAATAGACGTAAATCACTAGATTTTTGAAAGTCGTTAAATAATGGCTTTTGGCGAATTGGGGATGGAAGATGGATTTTCCGTTCAGGTGGGATTTCTAGTTACTAAATTCGGGTACAAATACATTATACAATATCCTGAGGAGGTGTATTACATACAAAGTAGAATTATGTTATATTTAATAAGTAGTCTACATTTGTTTTTAATATTCAATATAATGTATTCCTTTTTGTTATTATGGCATGATGTTTGTGTTTCATATGTGTTTATGGTCATGTTCTGTTTATGTGATATGGTTGCGTATAAAGGGGTCCCCACTAATTGTTTCACATATTTTAGCCCTTTGCTCAATAAATAGGCCTATTTAAGAAGTGATGTTTGAGCAGACAGTCATTCTTTAATAAAGTGCTGTCCAGGCATGAAACGCGTTAGAGGATTATTCTGTTATGTGTCTCTAGGCATCATGCCGAATAAATAAATTATTCATTTTGAACCTGCCTGCAGCTCGAATCCTTTGCAGTGCTCAACCCGACTTTTCTCATATTTACATATGATCATCATTATATTGTCAGCGGCCTGTCTGCCTGGTACAAAGCAAACCTGGTCGGCATGAACCCTCATTTTCCCTCATGATCCCCATTATAATGCGGTCACATTATGTGGACCCCAAGCACCGCGTTACAATGGGGTTATTAAACTATTAAAGTTATGGTGGGTAAAAAAAGTGACAAAAACCCTCCCAGCATACATGGGTGACAATGGGGAAAGACAGGGTTGCAGACATGTCTAAGACATGCAAATGAACATACAGTTATATTTACAGTTGCTTTATGCTTTACTGTGGAGGGTTTTTGTCACTTTTTTTACCCACCATAACCTTAATAGTAGTGGTGATTACCTAGTCTAGTCTCAAACCTGCTTAGCCATTAAGACCAAGCTCACACTGATGATACCCATCAAGATTGAAACATGTCTGTGAGTGGGTTTAATGGCTTTGCATCTCATCCCAGCCTCTGTCTAAAAGCTGTGTTTAAAACAGCATGCATTGGCTTGAGGATTGGCTTGTGTAATAGGAGCTTGAGACAAAAGGTGGCACTGAGTGCTCATTTGCATGTCATTTCCCAGAATCCCTTGCTGCAGTGGAAGCGCTGTATGCTGGGTGACAATGGGGAAAGACAGGGTTGCAGATGTGTCTAAGACATGCAAATGAACATACAGTAATATTTACAGTTGCTTTATGCTTTACTGTGGAGGGTTTTTGTCACTTTTTTTACCTTCCATAGCTCAAAGGGAAAAAGTAAATGGAAAAAACTTATCTGATCAGTCGTGGTGCTCACTGTGCGGCCAGGATCACCATCCAGCAACAAAAAATAGATAAATACCCAATATCAAAGAATCTGGAGCACTCACAAATTCAAAAAATATAATTTAATGAAGTAACACAGGCATCAGGGGGTAATCACAGAAAAAAGAATAATAAATATCCCAGGAGAAGGAAGAGAAGCGTCATGGCTGATGGAAGGAGCGGGGGGCCCGATCACAGGTTGGGGTAGGTGACAAGTGCGTCGCGGATCACGGTTCCTTACACACTCCCGGCAGTTACTTCCTGGTTTGTGACGTCACAGAGTCACGTCTCACGATATTTGGGGTTGAACTCATTATAAATAGTAAAATAATAAAATTTAAAAAGCACTGTTAACTTAAAAAGACCAATTATCCAATTCTGCATTTAGCCCATCAGGCATCAAAGATGTCAACTTAAAAATCCAATATATTTCTCTCATAGAGAGGATTTTTACTATGTATCCGCCTCTCCAGTTGGTTTCTACACATTCAATCACCCTGTATTTTGACTCAGAGGATCGCTTCCATGTTTCAGACTAAAATGTTTGGACACACTGTGCGTTTGCAATTATTTTCTTATATTTCCAATGTGCTCCAGTATGCGGACATGCACTGGTCTTGTATTGCGTCCGACATACTGGGGCCCACATGGACATTCTAATAAATATATAACATTCTTAGATTTACAGTTTGCAAATTGTTCATTCTTGAATATTTTTCCAGTCCTGGAAGATTTAAAATTCAATTTCCCATTGGACCCATGCTTAAAATCTTTGCAAGCAATACACTTGTAAAAACCATTATTTTTTTGAAGGATCCAGTTGTTTGGGTCATCTTTTTTATTTTTATTGCCATTCTTAAAAACACTGGGTGCAAGTTTATTCTTTAGATTATTGGCTTTTAAAAAAAAATGACTTGTGAGTGTTCGGGTAAGGTGTTGCCTAAAATTGTATTTTTTTAAAAATAGACCAGTGTTTTTCTAAAAGTGTTTTATCTTTCCGTCATCATTATTATATTTTGTAATAAATGTAGTCTTAAAATCCATTATGGAGTTTTTATCTTTCTGTTTATGTTTTAACAATTCATCTCTGTTAAGTTTATTACATTTATCAAAAGCTGTTTTTATAATGTCATCATCATATTCACTTTCTATTAATTTATTTTTTAATACTTCTGCAAGAAGATTTCATTCTTGGTGCAATTACGTTTTATCCTATGGAGCTGGCCAAATGGTACAATTTTTATCCATTGGGGGTGATGACAGCTGGATTTTTTAATATACAGTAGCTACAGTATTACTATCAACGGTCTTGAAAAATGTTTTTGTGTTAATTTGTCCATCTTCTATATAAATTAACAAATCTAAAATGTCTATCTCTACCCTGCTCCATTTATGAGTAAATTAAAATTAAAATCATTAATATTAATATAACCCAAATATATATATATAATTATAAATATATAATTCATTCCCCTTCCAGATAAAAAACACGTTGTCTATATATCTGTGCCAGGAGACCAGATCCGCGCCATGTGGGTTGTGGTTCCATATATACTCACACTCACCATAAAAATATTTTCGTAACAAGGTGCGAACCTACTCCCCATGGCAGTCACACTTTTTGTAGATAAAATTCATTATCAAACCAAAAATAATAATGTTTCAATATAAAATCAATCCGCTTAATTAAAAAATTGGCATGACAAACAGTTGCAAGTCCCTGGTCATGTTTGATGACTGAATATAGGGAAGTTACGTCGAGGGTCACCCAAATAGAATGTAACCCCCACTTAATGTCCTTAAGATGAGTGATTAAATCACCAGAATCCAAGATAAAAGATGGGAGACTCCTCACAAATGGATGTAAATATTTATCAATATATTAAGACAGACAAACTCCCTAAGATCCGGAGGGTCGACCAATGTCTCACGGACCTTTGGGAGATGGTCAAAAGCTGGAATGATAGGTCATGGATTAACCAAGAACTTAATTTCCTCTTTATTCAAAACATTGGTGATCTTACCCAACTCAATCAAATCCAAAAAGGGCTTGAGGAACACATTTGTGGGGTCAGCTGGTAGCTCAGAGTAGGTTGTAGTATCCCCAAGTTGGCAATAAGCCTCCTTGAGGTAACAAGCCCTACTCTGAACCATCACCGGCCCACCCTTGTTGGCATTCTTGATAACTAGCAAATAGTTCCTTTGTAAGGATTTAATTGCTAGTTTTTCCTCATGGCTCATGTTATCCCTTAAAGAATGTGAAAAAGAGAAACCTTCTGCTAATAGACGTAAATCACTAGATTTTTGAAAGTCGTTAAATAATGGCTTTTGGCGAATTGGGGATGGAAGATGGATTTTCCGTTCAGGTGGGATTTCTAGTTACTAAATTCGGGTACAAATACATTATACAATATCCTGAGGAGGTGTATTACATACAAAGTAGAATTATGTTATATTTAATAAGTAGTCTACATTTGTTTTTAATATTCAATATAATGTATTCCTTTTTGTTATTATGGCATGATGTTTGTGTTTCATATGTGTTTATGGTCATGTTCTGTTTATGTGATATGGTTGCGTATAAAGGGGTCCCCACTAATTGTTTCACATATTTTAGCCCTTTGCTCAATAAATAGGCCTATTTAAGAAGTGATGTTTGAGCAGACAGTCATTCTTTAATAAAGTGCTGTCCAGGCATGAAACGCGTTAGAGGATTATTCTGTTATGTGTCTCTAGGCATCATGCCGAATAAATAAATTATTCATTTTGAACCTGCCTGCAGCTCGAATCCTTTGCAGTGCTCAACCCGACTTTTCTCATATTTACATATGATCATCATTATATTGTCAGCGGCCTGTCTGCCTGGTACAAAGCAAACCTGGTCGGCATGAACCCTCATTTTCCCTCATGATCCCCATTATAATGCGGTCACATTATGTGGACCCCAAGCACCGCGTTACAATGGGGTTATTAAACTATTAAAGTTATGGTGGGTAAAAAAAGTGACAAAAACCCTCCCAGCATACATGGGTGACAATGGGGAAAGACAGGGTTGCAGACATGTCTAAGACATGCAAATGAACATACAGTTATATTTACAGTTGCTTTATGCTTTACTGTGGAGGGTTTTTGTCACTTTTTTTACCCACCATAACCTTAATAGTAGTGGTGATTACCTAGTCTAGTCTCAAACCTGCTTAGCCATTAAGACCAAGCTCACACTGATGATACCCATCAAGATTGAAACATGTCTGTGAGTGGGTTTAATGGCTTTGCATCTCATCCCAGCCTCTGTCTAAAAGCTGTGTTTAAAACAGCATGCATTGGCTTGAGGATTGGCTTGTGTAATAGGAGCTTGAGACAAAAGGTGGCACTGAGTGCTCATTTGCATGTCATTTCCCAGAATCCCTTGCTGCAGTGGAAGCGCTGTATGCTGGGTGACAATGGGGAAAGACAGGGTTGCAGATGTGTCTAAGACATGCAAATGAACATACAGTAATATTTACAGTTGCTTTATGCTTTACTGTGGAGGGTTTTTGTCACTTTTTTTACCTTCCATAGCTCAAAGGGAAAAAGTAAATGGAAAAAACTTATCTGATCAGTCGTGGTGCTCACTGTGCGGCCAGGATCACCATCCAGCAACAAAAAATAGATAAATACCCAATATCAAAGAATCTGGAGCACTCACAAATTCAAAAAATATAATTTAATGAAGTAACACAGGCATCAGGGGGTAATCACAGAAAAAAGAATAATAAATATCCCAGGAGAAGGAAGAGAAGCGTCATGGCTGATGGAAGGAGCGGGGGGCCCGATCACAGGTTGGGGTAGGTGACAAGTGTGTCGCGGATCACGGTTCCTTACACACTCCCGGCAGTTACTTCCTGGTTTGTGACGTCACAGAGTCACGTCTCACGATATTTGGGGTTGAACTCATTATAAATAGTAAAATAATAAAATTTAAAAAGCACTGTTAACTTAAAAAGACCAATTATCCAATTCTGCATTTAGCCCATCAGGCATCAAAGATGTCAACTTAAAAATCCAATATATTTCTCTCATAGAGAGGATTTTTACTATGTATCCGCCTCTCCAGTTGGTTTCTACACATTCAATCACCCTGTATTTTGACTCAGAGGATCGCTTCCATGTTTCAGACTAAAATGTTTGGACACACTGTGCGTTTGCAATTATTTTCTTATATTTCCAATGTGCTCCAGTATGCGGACATGCACTGGTCTTGTATTGCGTCCGACATACTGGGGCCCACATGGACATTCTAATAAATATATAACATTCTTAGATTTACAGTTTGCAAATTGTTCATTCTTGAATATTTTTCCAGTCCTGGAAGATTTAAAATTCAATTTCCCATTGGACCCATGCTTAAAATCTTTGCAAGCAATACACTTGTAAAAACCATTATTTTTTTGAAGGATCCAGTTGTTTGGGTCATCTTTTTTATTTTTATTGCCATTCTTAAAAACACTGGGTGCAAGTTTATTCTTTAGATTATTGGCTTTTAAAAAAAAATGACTTGTGAGTGTTCGGGTAAGGTGTTGCCTAAAATTGTATTTTTTTTAAAATAGACCAGTGTTTTTCTAAAAGTGTTTTATCTTTCCGTCATCATTATTATATTTTGTAATAAATGTAGTCTTAAAATCCATTATGGAGTTTTTATCTTTCTGTTTATGTTTTAACAATTCATCTCTGTTAAGTTTATTACATTTATCAAAAGCTGTTTTTATAATGTCATCATCATATTCACTTTCTATTAATTTATTTTTTAATACTTCTGCAAGAAGATTTCATTCTTGGTGCAATTACGTTTTATCCTATGGAGCTGGCCAAATGGTACAATTTTTATCCATTGGGGGTGATGACAGCTGGATTTTTTAATATAGCTACAGTATTACTATCAACGGTCTTGAAAAATGTTTTTGTGTTAATTTGTCCATCTTCTATATAAATTAACAAATCTAAAATGTCTATCTCTACCCTGCTCCATTTATGAGTAAATTAAAATTAAAATCATTAATATTAATATAACCCAAATATATATATATAATTATAAATATATAATTCATTCCCCTTCCAGATAAAAAACACGTTGTCTATATATCTGTGCCAGGAGACCAGATCCGCGCCATGTGGGTTGTGGTTCCATATATACTCACACTCACCATAAAAATATTTTCGTAACAAGGTGCGAACCTACTCCCCATGGCAGTCACACTTTTTGTAGATAAAATTCATTATCAAACCAAAAATAATAATGTTTCAATATAAAATCAATCCGCTTAATTAAAAAATTGGCATGACAAACAGTTGCAAGTCCCTGGTCATGTTTGATGACTGAATATAGGGAAGTTACGTCGAGGGTCACCCAAATAGAATGTAACCCCCACTTAATGTCCTTAAGATGAGTGATTAAATCACCAGAATCCAAGATAAAAGATGGGAGACTCCTCACAAATGGATGTAAATATTTATCAATATATTAAGACAGACAAACTCCCTAAGATCCGGAGGGTCGACCAATGTCTCACGGACCTTTGGGAGATGGTCAAAAGCTGGAATGATAGGTCATGGATTAACCAAGAACTTAATTTCCTCTTTATTCAAAACATTGGTGATCTTACCCAACTCAATCAAATCCAAAAAGGGCTTGAGGAACACATTTGTGGGGTCAGCTGGTAGCTCAGAGTAGGTTGTAGTATCCCCAAGTTGGCAATAAGCCTCCTTGAGGTAACAAGCCCTACTCTGAACCATCACCGGCCCACCCTTGTTGGCATTCTTGATAACTAGCAAATAGTTCCTTTGTAAGGATTTAATTGCTAGTTTTTCCTCATGGCTCATGTTATCCCTTAAAGAATGTGAAAAAGAGAAACCTTCTGCTAATAGACGTAAATCACTAGATTTTTGAAAGTCGTTAAATAATGGCTTTTGGCGAATTGGGGATGGAAGATGGATTTTCCGTTCAGGTGGGATTTCTAGTTACTAAATTCGGGTACAAATACATTATACAATATCCTGAGGAGGTGTATTACATACAAAGTAGAATTATGTTATATTTAATAAGTAGTCTACATTTGTTTTTAATATTCAATATAATGTATTCCTTTTTGTTATTATGGCATGATGTTTGTGTTTCATATGTGTTTATGGTCATGTTCTGTTTATGTGATATGGTTGCGTATAAAGGGGTCCCCACTAATTGTTTCACATATTTTAGCCCTTTGCTCAATAAATAGGCCTATTTAAGAAGTGATGTTTGAGCAGACAGTCATTCTTTAATAAAGTGCTGTCCAGGCATGAAACGCGTTAGAGGATTATTCTGTTATGTGTCTCTAGGCATCATGCCGAATAAATAAATTATTCATTTTGAACCTGCCTGCAGCTCGAATCCTTTGCAGTGCTCAACCCGACTTTTCTCATATTTACATATGATCATCATTATATTGTCAGCGGCCTGTCTGCCTGGTACAAAGCAAACCTGGTCGGCATGAACCAAAGATGGAAGAATATTTATTAATCTATTAGCCAGGATCTTGGAAAAAAATGTAATGTCTGTGTTAATTAGTGATATTGGGTGGTAGCTCCCACATGCTGTGGGGTCTTTTCCCTCCTTGTGGATAAGTGAAATGGAAGCTTGCTGCATGCTTGTTGGGAAAGTTGAGTCTGTTATGATATAGTTAAACAGTTAGATGGGGGGAAAGAGAATTGCAATTTTTTTTATAATATAGATTCAAGAATCCATCTGGTCCAGGGGCTTTTTTTTAAATATTTCTATTTGGGTGGATACAATTATACTTGTAATACAGTACATTATTGACACATCAACAATCCAAATATCCCTTTTGTGCAAGATTCTTATTTAATACACATGTTCAGTCCAAGGTTAGGGCTTCTTTTAGTTCTGTAGTTTCTGAACCATTATTTATCATTCTGATTTATTCCTGTTGTTTTCTATTATATTCTAGGTACAGTATATGTTAGGTGTTGTATTGGATGTATCATGTATCATCTGCCATTACCCATTTATATCATTCATAAGTAAACTTAGTTAACTGAAAACCTAAAACTTTTCTTCTAGTCAGGCCTTTCCGCGATCTGGTCTTTTTTTTTGGTTGAACTCCAGGTGGATTAAACATTTGATTGTTTGTTTGGCTTGTGATATCGCAGAGCATTCATTTCCCCCCTTTTCCTTTCCATCCCTCCCTACCTCACCTCTTCCCTTCCTTGGGTCTGCCAGTATGGGGGCAAGTTTCCCTCCGTTGTCTGTCTAAGTCAATTCTAATTTATCTCCAGGTCTGGTATAGAGATCACAGCCTCTTGTCTTATGTGATTTGGTATTAACATTTTAAAATTTTCCTAATCTTGTTGGGGAAAGGAATCTATCACCATCTTCCACTTGGCATAACATTTTTGAATTGAATATTTTCTTTTTGTCCTTGTGTTATTTTATCTATAGTGATTAGTTTGACAAGGAGTGTTTTTATTAGCCCTAAGTTTGGTTCCTCTGAATCTACTGTAGCCACTTAGTCATGATAGCCTTTCTGGCTGTTAAGAGAATCATCTCGGTCGGGAGGATGGCTTCCCTGTTCTGATTAATTTGTATTGACCATGACTCTGTATAAACAAAGATTATGGGAAGTGGGAGTTTTTCCCTGTTGACATTTGTGACTTTTTTTTAATGTATTTCCGGACTTGGTCCCAGAATTTACTATATTTTCACATGTCCAAAGGCAATGCTTAAGATTTGCTTTTATCAGTACACATTTTGTGCACTTTATTATGTCTGATTCGATATGTCTTATTGGTCTGACAAACAGGAACATAGGCTCTGTGCATAATTCTGACTCCCTTTGGATGACGTCACATCCTTTCTCCCAAAACCTCTGTCACATGGTCTTCTACAGCCAATCAGATTGGGGATATAGTTCCCATGATCTGATTGGCTCAAGTACCATGTGACGGCAGCCATCTTGCTTTTGATGACATAATCTTAAAGAGAAATGAAGCACAGCCATTCTGATTGGCTGGCATCAATCCCTTAAATGACGTCACCAAAAAAAACCACATGGTTTTCACGGCCCAATCAGAGTTGTGGGAACCATTTGATTGACATGTGACGTCATAGGACTATAAAAGTCTATGTCGCCTCATTTTACACCAAGAAGCTGAGGAGGACAGACCTCCTCCAGCAAGAAGAGGAAAAGGGTGTGCCAGAAGAAGATACAGATGAAGAACAAGATACAATTAGAGGATGTATAGGTGTATGGTGCTCAAATATAGATGTGTATCATGAATTATATAAAAGTTTATATGGAGATGGCCAGACAGGAACCCATCATGGTATATAGCAGTCCATAAAGTAACATATTCCAGGAGTAACCAGACCTAGCAGTGTCCACTTGACTACCGCATCCAATGGTCTTGGTGTATAAACCCCACAGTAATCCCAGATAGGGTCAAAGGTAAACAGTGAGGGCTACAGCCCATTACCTGCCCATAGGGAAATCCAGAATCATCCGAAGTTCCTGGGTTCTAAGGCGTGCAATCCTGCAGAGTAGATCAGCATGCAAAAATAATAAGGCAGAGGAGCACAGCATAGCATTCATCCGTGAAGTAGAAATGAATTCAGGGCAACTCCATGTAAAACGTTAAAGGGTATTTAATCTGTATACAATGAAACAGAGAGAGCTAACGCACCAACGCGTTTCATCCCGTAGGGACTTTATCAAGGTGTGATAAAGTCCCTATGGGATGAAACGCGTTGGTGCGTTAGCTCTCTCTGTTTCATTATATACAGATTAAATACCCTTTAACTTTTTACATGGAGTTGCCCTGAATTCATTTCTACTTCACGGATGAATGCTATGCTGTGCTCCTCTGCCTTACCATTTCTGCATGAAGAACAAGCTACAGATGAAGACCCCAGAAATGGAGATATTGGATTACAAATGTACAGAAGAAGAAAAAGAAAGAAGAAAAAGACTTGGGGATTTTTTTACTTGGTTCCTGGTCGTGGATTGGTTTGTGAGCATGCGGTGTCCCCGGGATTCAGAGGGTGAAGTCATCTAAAGGAAAGTAAAAAAATGAAATAATTGTTATTTTACTTTTACAGGTTTTTGATTTTTTTTTAATGTGATTGAATTATTTTTGATGCCCATTTATTGCCCATGTATTTATGTATGTCTCTATGGATATACATACATACATACATACAGGGACAATCAATGGTTGTTTAGTTTTTATGTATTTTGAATGTATTTTGCTTGTTTGTTTAGAAATGTTGGTACAATGTAATTTTTATTTTTATTTAGTAAGATGTATTTTTTAGTGGTGTTTTAAATAGTTTATTTCAGGGGTGGGTGCTTGCTTTGTAATAGAGCCTTCTTTTTATTAATTAGATTTTGGCTGATGGTGGTTACTTTGAGCTTTCATTTATTTCATAATGGGTTGGTTTTGGTGTTTTACTGTAATTATAAATTGTGTAATTTATTTTGGATTGGATTCATTGATTGTTGTTAATTTATTCCTGTTTAATTCTTGATTTGTTTTTATTTTCTTATTGTTTGGATGGCATTGGATCTTGTGTATTGATTTAAATGTATGACATTTTTATTTTTTACATACAGGATTGGTACCGCAGGGCAGCGGGGACCCATGGAGACCACCTGAGGATGCCCGGACACCCACGGGTACCACCTGCAGACCCACAGGGGACACCTGCGAGGAAGAACTAGAGGCCCCACAGCTGTGGGGGCCACACGGACCCACAGGGACCACATGCGGGCCCCAGACCCCTGTGGGAACCACCCAATGGCCAATAGACCAGGTAGGGACTACCCGTGGACCCCATTGGGGCCCATGGTGACCCGCAGGGACCACCTGGAGGCCCACAGAGCCTAGCAGACCACTGTAGGGCCTGCGGACACCTGTCGGGACCACCGGGGCCCCCTGCCGGCCGGGGGTAATAATCATGTATGTAAAATAATAAATCATGTTTTATAGGGAGCACATGGGGTGGGTTGTGTATTCTTTATTAAATATTGTAATGTTTATTGTGGGGCCTAGGAGGTGGGTGGTGGGGCTGTTCTGTGTATTGTTTTTATTGTGGGGGTGGGTGAAGGGGGTATTATCCCCAAGGATGGGTGGTGGCTTATCGCCGAGCGTCTACCGAAACATTTTTTTCAGGAAAATAAAACTGCTAGTTTTGCTCTTATCATCAGCTTCTCGAGGCTTACTGAATCGCAGTAGACTTTTTTTTAGGAGAAGCTGGCTAAAAGTATCTTATCGACGCTTATTGCATGAGGCCCATAGTGGGTATGATTTAGGGGTTGATTGGCTTTGGATTCCTTCTGTTTAGCCATTTTTTGGGCATCCTGCCTGCTAGATTTCTTGGCCACGCCCCAGAATGAGTTCCCAATTGTGGATTTTGATGAATCCGCACAGATTGAAACCATCCAAATCCGTTTGCGGATTTTACACTGTGAAATGGATTTTGGAGATAACTTCAGTGAAGATCCGGGAAACGGATTTGGTCGGATTTGCCTATCTCTAATTCTGGGTAATTACATGTAAACAAGCACTCGCAGTTTGTCACTCTGCTTCTTGTCCATTTTAACATGGACCACTCCAAGCATGTACCTGCTGTATTACAGAACTTTTTCAGCCTGGGTTAAATTTACAATTAAAAGAAACCTAGATGAACTGTTCACAGATTTGGCTCACACCTACATAGTTGTACTGAACCCCAGCAGGCTGGCATGGAGGGCGATTCTCCAGATCTAAACCAATGTCCCCTTGAATGTTAGGGGTGTTTGCTATATTATGGAAAGTGCAGCAAGCCATCACAATATCTGCAAATTTCTCAGTGGAATACTGTAGCACATTACATGACTTTCCCAGGTACCTGAAATGACTTTATAATACTCCAAATGTCATCTCAATGATGCACCGTGTGACTGTTGTGCCTCATTAGAAGTTTGCTGTGCAGGAGTAATTGCATTTGCCACTGGAGTGAGAAGACAAAACTGGCATCTGTAGCGTTCGACACCAAAGAAATAATAAATAAAAAAACATGCATGGCTGATGTAACTTTGACCTTGCACTGCCAGAGCGGCCTGCAATGCATTGCAGTAGAATGTTTTGATTGCCTCTGTCACTTTACCATGTAACCCTTACCTAATAGCCACCCACTTCATTGTGCCTGCCTCAAATCCTCAAAGACTGATGCAGGATGTGTGAGTAGTGACATTATCCCGGAAACCTCTCTACCACATTCAGAATGTGCTTGTGTGCATCAATAACCACCTGCCCATTCAGGAGTGAAATTGTCTGTGGTTGCAGAACACCATCTCCCTTTCATTAGGTGGTGCTAGTGCAACATTCCACTTTGTCCTTGTTACGTTATGTTAACTCCTAGCTCACCTGTTAGTTTGCGCTAATCTTTCCTCAATAGCCAAAACTGATTTGAAAGACCCAGAAGCAAGTATTTTTAATGAGCAGAGTTTCCCCTGAGCTCCTTCATAAAGAGCAAGAATAGCACCACTGCTCAAACTGTATGTTATGAAAAGGGCAGAAGGGCAGTTAAATAAAGATTAAGCCCAGTTCTGCTGTTCCTTTCATCTGGGTCACTACCCGTAACCTAAAGGTTATTGTGAGGCATCTGCACTGCCTTTAAATTTATTGCCCATAACCATGTCAAATTGTAAAACTTTATTATACAGTATTTTGAAAGTAGTGGTACCATGTATGTTATGCTTTAACACATGTGGGGCTGCAGTACCCCCTTGCTGGATATAAGGAACCTGGTCAAAGCCCCCTGAGAGCATGCCCCCCTGCTGGACAATTGATTTCCCTGGGCTGCGGGGGGAACGCCCTAGTAAAGGCACATAGGCCCATATTTCCTGCCAGTTTTTTTTTAGGTCTTTGGAGGATCAGGAGGAAAAGACAGAGTCCAACGAAGTTTGTGACCAAAGTACTTCCACTGATTTGGCACACAGACAGAAGCGGAGTAATTTTCTTTACCACCAAATCGATGCTATTCAATACGCCCTCATGGAACTCCAGCTTGGAGTTGCCATCTGGCAATTGTGGTCATAGTCTCTTCTCTGATTGGCTGATCCATTTCCCCTTGACCTGTAACCATGCACCCCTTTCCTGAGATTGACCTGTTTGTCTTTCCCGCCATACTGTGAATGGGTTGAACTCTGTTTCTCCATGCATTCCATGCATTCCAATGGAAGGGGGAAATCTACAAATGCAAGTCCGTCCAGAGTTCCAAGTAGTTGGAT
This sequence comes from Ascaphus truei, assembly GCF_040206685.1. Taxonomy (NCBI): domain Eukaryota; kingdom Metazoa; phylum Chordata; class Amphibia; order Anura; family Ascaphidae; genus Ascaphus; species Ascaphus truei. The sequence goes on from NC_134483.1 coordinate 365,906,418, forward strand.
GTTTCTCGTGGGTAGCTTCTGTGATCAGAGAGTGCCTGGAAATACATGCCAGCAGAGATTGCAAGACTTTGTAGCCGATTTGTGGGAGACGACCTGGATAAGCAGGCTTATATTGCGCCTAATATCTAGGAGACCCTAGTTAACTCGGTAAGTGCAGAATCTGGCTAGTCTGTTTTAACTATGTTTATTACTTGTAATATTGCTTGTAATGTTCTCTGCTACCACAGTTCCAGAGTCAGTTTGTGTGTGGAAGACCTCTTGGTTAAGCTAACCAACGTGATGCCCAGCACCTAGCAAGTTAGGATTCGCCCCGGTAAACCTTTTGTTGGTGAGTGTAAACTTTAAGCTGTGTATTATGTTGTTCCTGTTGGCTCTAGCCTAAATAAACCTGTTTTGTTTAACATCTTTGTTCTGTCTGGTGCTTGCGATCCCGTGTACATTGTTCTGGTCTACCGTGACAATAGGCCTTCTACATAATTGGTAAAATGTGATAATGACAAGGAGATGTAGGATAAAATTGAGATTTCCAATGCTTTTATTTACTTTAATTGGGATAAGGAAAATATTTTCAGATTTAAAGTAAAAGATTATATATTTTTCTAAAACTAAACCTCAGGGAGACGCTGTATGAGTTAAAAAGTACACCAATCTATTGTTTCTTTTTGATTTCAATAACATACAGTACTGATTCAATGTTTCATTTATTCCTGTGATTTCTATACTTTGGAGGTAATGTGCGGCGCGGGTGTTTTCAGTATGTTAATGTCAACTCAAGAGGCCTCCCAATCCTGGGTATGCAGGCCTATATTAAAGGTATCATTGGAGCTCGTGTTTGTAACTGGGTGTAGCAGGCCTGTATTCGCAAAGGTTTATTTTGGTACCACTGTTTCATTTGAAAGTCGGGGCATCCCCATTCGTCAGCTGTCTCTCCTCTGTATGGCTCCTGATATCGGCTGCTGGGCTATCCGGCTCTTTTGTCTGCTATTCGTCCTTTCCGCAACTGCAATCTCATCCACATGGGATTTACTCTCGATTGAGCCTGACTCGTTTAGTAAACCCGCACAGATGTACCTCTAACTGCCACTTTTTAACAGCTCCTCTCCCTCCAAGTCCCTCCTACTTCACCAACCTCCCTACTGGATCATAATAGTCACATGTCCATAAGAGAGGAACCTACAAGGAGCAGTGTGCATGTGTTGCCTGACAAACACAGGGGGTTACAATTATAAATGACAACAACACAAAGAAAAATATATTGTAAAAACAGTTCACAGACTAAGTTGCTATACATATGCAATCTATACAATTTCTTCATATAAGTCAATGAAAAAAGTCATAACTATGTATTTGATGGATTTCATGTTTTAGACAAAGTCAGAATGAAAGCAAAAAAAACTTAGTTTTGTATGCTAGAAATGGGTTACTGTATGTTTGTATTGTTAGAATGTGTCTGCCTTCCCCCCATCATTAAAATGTTAGCATTTGACAAGTCTGACTGTTTTCATTGATGCAAAATAGTATCCACTTTCATAAATCCAGGCCAAAATGTTTCTGCTTTTTATTTTACTATTAAGTCTTACTGTTACTACCCCAATATTAGGTGTCTGAACTACATTACATCTGTGTATCATCATAACTTTATACGTGCACAGAACACTGAATGCAGTACGCAGTTTGGTAAGCTGTATTATTTCACTGTGGAGTCTTTGCTGCTTGTGCTTTACTGACATACTTTATTGATTTACTGTTTGGCCTAGGGTATATATATACTGTATATTTTATTTGCTGCTAGTTTAAATACTTTTTATTCTGACTATGAAAACATTTCACAAATAAACAAAGAGAAAATAGCTGGAAATTTGCTGAATCGAAGCAAAATCTTAACCTTTTATTTTGTAATAAAACCAACAGATTGAAAAAGTTATATTTTTTTGAAAATGTTCTCCATGTGTTTTGTAACATTAAATAAAATGCCCTAATGCATCAAATAATGCACTTTTTACAGGTTAGACACTTAAGATGAAAGTTTAGAGTTGCTGCAAAACAATGTACAGGTGTTCAGACTGGAGGTTATAAATTATTTAGAGCCAGCAGCACAAGTAATGTACTTTGCACAAACTAATAATGATAAATAGAATTTGTGCTGTCATATCTGTATGCAACTTTTCACCTTTTTTGTTCTTCCACAAATTTATTTGTGAAAAGGAAGTTATAATTGGTACGAAACCGGGCTTTGTTTGGCATTGTTTTGCTCTTGCCAGTAACTGAAGGTCTGAAGCCTATGAAGTGCATATATTCCCCAGTAATGGACTGTTATTATTGTATAAACTGTAAATATTTCCGTTTTCTAGTTTTTCTAAAATAGTTTTCTATCGTGTTTCATTTTGAGATAATTAAAAAAAAAATTGGGAGACTAATATATTCAGCTATTTCAGACTAACTGTTTCTTTATTGCAACAATGTGGTCAGCCTAAAGATGTTTAATGTTAATGTTAAATGCTTAAGGAATTCTCACCTAAATGTTTAATGTTAAATGCATTGGAATGCATTGGAATTCTCAACTAAAGACAAAGGGTCTCATGCAATAATCAGCGATAATCCCCTTATCGCCAGCTTATCACCAATAAGCCTACAGCGATTCAAAAAGACCCGATAAGATGGGGATAAGAGCAAAAATCGCCAGTTTTTTTTTTGCCGAAAATAAACCCGCCAAACGAGCGGTAAAAAGCCACTTATTGCCACTTATCGCCGCTTATCTCCAGCTTCTCAAACTCGCTCAATTCTAGTAGCCCCAATCACCTTATCGATGCTGATCGCCACACTAGAATGGATATTTCCTCTCCAAATTGTCCCGCCACAAAAAGTTGGCAAGAAGGTGGTGAGAAGCGGCGAGACGGCACTTAGAAAAAAATCCATTTTTCCTGCATCGGATTGATGCCGGGAGACTCTGGAGTTGATATCCATTAATATAAATTATATATATATATATAAAATAAAAAAATATAAAAAATATAAATACAAAAAAATAACCACCGGAGACCTCCGGCATGAATCAGATGCATGAAAAATGCATTTACAGTCAACTTCATTACCTTACCGGCTAACCTCTAAGGCAATGATATTAATACTGCTAAGCTAGGCCTAAACACCCATCCTTGGGGCTAATACCCCTTTCACCCACCACCGCTACCCACAATACAAAAAAATACACACAACAGTCCTACTAGTCACCTCCTAGGCCACCAAAAACCATTACAATATTTAATAAAAAACAATACACAACCCACCCCTGTGCCCCCACATAAAACCATTATTTTTTTACACCCAGGATTAATACCACAGGCCAGCACGGCATCCCCAGGGGGTCCCCACGGTGGGAACATAGGCCTCACATGGCACCCCAGGGTGTTCCCATGGGTGTCTGGGGGCCCTCGGGTGGTCTCTTTTATTTTTACAGGTTTTTTGATTGGATTTTTTTTTATGTTTTTCATTGCCCATTGACTGCTAATGTATTAATCTGTGCCTGTTTACAGGCAAATGCATTCCTTCTATTGACTGTTTTGTTTTCTATGTCTTTTAGTTGTTTAGATTAAATTGATTTGAATTGTCATGGCTTGTTTTTTTCTTTTGAATGATTTGTTAGCGATTTTAATTAATGATGTATTTTGGTGGCTAATGGTTTTTATTAATGTGTTGCCTAGTGGTTATATGAATTAATTGTTGTGTTAGTTACTGCTTTTAGGTATTAAATGTATTTTCTAGCTATTGGTATGATTTATGTAATTGATTGCATAGTGGTTTAAATTATTTTATTGAATGCATAGTCGTTTTATTTCTTTAATTGATTGGCTAGTGGTTTCATTTAGTTAATTGCTTGGTTGGCTAGTGCTTTTATTTTTTGTTTCAGGGTGTTTAGGAGCTTGTTGTATCTGTTTTATTCTTGTGTATTTTTTACATTCAGGCTTTTGTATTAGTGTGACCATTGACTGCTATTGTAGCTTATCATGCCCATGTTATATAGGTATGATGTACTACTATGCCACTCAATGGGTACAGGGTGGGTATAGTGGGTCCATGGTGGATGGTTAGGCCTCCCAGGTAGGCAGTGGGGAAGGGTGGATTAACTCCTTAATTACAATAGCAGTTATTAACCGCTAAGGTGATTAAGGGGTTAGGGGCCATGAGATTGTATTTTTTTTTATGTATTGTTGCTGGCATTGGAGGACATGGCCCTGCAGTATGCTGACGAGGCTGCTCTTCATGTTCGCAGGGGTAAGTAGAACGTTTTTTATTTACTTTATTTATCCTGGCTGGCTAATGTTGTGTTTGGTGTTAAAAGCATTGGTTTCCCGTGACACCGGGTGAGCCCTTTTCGGAGGGCAGATCTTCTCGATGCCGTTCTACTCGCCATTTGTTGAAATGTTGCTATCACTGGTATTCGCGGCTTTCTATATACCATGATAGCAACGCTGTAAAAAATGACGAATTAAAAACCCTGGCGATTTTTTTCTATCGGACTTAATTGCATGAGGCACCAAAGCATTGATTTCTCTCTCTTCCAATGACTCATCAACATGCTTCAATTTCTTAGTATATAGACCACTAAAGGTATCAATAAATGGCATTGGAGAGTTGTAACAGTTGTTAATATGATAGAAGAATCTGTTGAGATTCACTTCCCTGTTGTTTCAATCAGACTTTCCAAAATGGTCATCAACAGAAACTGTTGGTACCAATAGTTGTAGCAAAACAGGCCAACTACTTACAAAGTTTGCTATTTTGATTTTTTAAAGAGGAGAAATAGCAGCCCTGCAACGTTTTCATTGTTTGTTTTGTTCAATCGAATTTTGAAAGCAAAAGTAATCAAAATTAAATTACCGTGCAATTCCCATTGACTTTAAGCAAACGGTTTGCAAACTTTTGTATGGAAGTGAACTTTTTAGCCCAAACGTGTGAAAGTCGCAAAGTTCACTTGAGCATGCAAAAAGGCTGCACATCTCTAGTAGTTAATTGATCAATATAACATTTCATCATAACAGTCTTCATTTCACATCCCTAATGTATGAAAAACGTTTGTATTTAGATAATGGTGTATCAAGATATTTTCACATAAACGTACAAATATCTTCCCACTAGAAGGACTAATCCCAGATCAAAATACCCTTAGTATCCCCAAACTTGCACACTGCTTTGGTTAAAATACCAATATATATATGCTTTGGTTAAAATACCAATATATATATATATATAAAAAACAGAAATACAATAAGCGCAACCACACTGAAATTAAAAAATGGAATATTTACCACATATCATGGAGGGTATATACCCTTACAGTCTAACTATCCCTGACTCTATATGCAGCCAAAAGGTCTACCGCTCCACGGGCTGGTAACGAAATGTGCACAAGAAATGACCTAGGCGCAAAAGGAGACAAGAAAAGACAGAGAAAACATAGGGTAGTATGTTCAGACTCAATAAACCGCCAGAAGGTATTATATGCACTTACAGTATAAATGATAAAGTCAAGCCTTGCATCCACTCTGGGATCTGGAACAATTATGCGATGGATCTGGAACAGCTGGGCGTCCACAGCAGTAATGATCTCCAGCACAGATTACCATGCAGGAAGAGAGGTAAAGTGCAAATAGTATAACACAATTTATTAAAATTCTTAATAAAAAATTTGATAGGTAAAACACTCACATTCTGTGAGATAACATAAAACTTTTGAGAATTCTGAGCTTCTCACACTCAATAGAAATAGGGTATTTAGCCCTTAGCAGATTTCTTCAGCAGTCCTTGGTATATGGGTTATTGACCACAAGTGAAATACTCCTGTTTTAAATGCAGCAAACACATTAGGTGTCTCTACTGCTCCACACAGTCTCTGAATGAGTGTATTACTCAGTTTTTCACAACCTAATAGGTCTATTCCGCCGCTCCTAATGTGTATATATAGTACTCACGGTACTTTCTTATAGGTGCAGTCCACAGTGGCACTCCGTGCGTTGTGTTATCTTCCCACGAAGAGTCCTCTCTCTTCCTGTGGTTACCCGCGGCTCCAGGGGACGTTCCGTACCACGTGATGGCGCGGTGACGTCACTCACTCTCGCGAGACTTTGTCCGGTCTACTGTGGGAGTAGGGCCTCGATCCTCTGCACTGCCGTTCTCCCTGCAGGCAAATAGTGGGACAGGCGGCCACCGGCACCTCCTTGCTGCTGTCTGCTTCTTCTAATGAGTCTGCTTAGTTCAATGTACACCACGCCCATGGTGTACATTGAACTAAGCAGACTCATTAGAAGAAGCAGACAGCAGCAAGGAGGTGCCGGTGGCCGCCTGTCCCACTATTTGCCTGCAGGGAGAATGGCAGTGCAGAGGATCGAGGCCCTACTCCCACAGTAGACCGGACGAAGTCTCGCGAGAGTGAGTGACGTCACCGCGCCATCACGTGGTACGGAACGTCCCCTGGAGCCGCGGGTAACCACAGGAAGAGAGAGGACTCTTCGTGGGAAGATAACACAACGCACGGAGTGCCACTGTGGACTGCACCTATAAGAAAGTACCGTGAGTACTATATATACACATTAGGAGCGGCGGAATAGACCTACACTGGCGACACATTTAATTGCACTGCGGCCAGATCCGCAAGCCGGGAGATTTCCCGGCTTGCTAGTGGCCGCCCCTCGGCGTGCCGCGCGTCATAGACGCGCGGTCACGCGTCTTCGGGAGCATGCGCCCCCTGCACGCACGTCCAGGGGCTCCCCGAGGGAGCCCTGGTGTCCCGCGATCGCGGGACAGCGGCAGGGGGTTCCGGGGGACCCGGCGGACCCGGCAGCGGGAGGGAGAGCGCCCCGATCGGAGGGCGCTCTTCCGCTGCTTCGGCGCGCGCCCGTCACACTCGGGCGCGCGCCAGGCTACTGCTGCGGCACAGAACGGGCAAATGCTCGAATAAACTGTGCCGCAGCAGTATTAGGTTGTGAAAAACTGAGTAATACACTCATTCAGAGACTGTGTGGAGCAGTAGAGACACCTAATGTGTTTGCTGCATTTAAAACAGGAGTATTTCACTTGTGGTCAATAACCCATATACCAAGGACTGCTGAAGAAATCTGCTAAGGGCTAAATACCCTATTTCTATTGAGTGTGAGAAGCTCAGAATTCTCAAAAGTTTTATGTTATCTCACAGAATGTGAGTGTTTTACCTATCAAATTTTTTATTAAGAATTTTAATAAATTGTGTTATACTATTTGCACTTTACCTCTCTTCCTGCATGGTAATCTGTGCTGGAGATCATTACTGCTGTGGACGCCCAGCTGTTCCAGATCCATCGCATAATTGTTCCAGATCCCAGAGTGGATGCAAGGCTTGACTTTATCATTTATACTGTAAGTGCATATAATACCTTCTGGCGGTTTATTGAGTCTGAATATACTACCCTATGTTTTCTCTGTCTTTTCTTGTCTCCTTTTGCGCCTAGGTCATTTCTTGTGCATATATATATATATATATATATATATATCTTGGAATGCAGTATATATACTGTTTATCACTTTTTAAATAGATTTTTAATTATATATTAATTTTGTACTATATATATATATATCTTGGAATGTTATCTGTGATGGAGGGATAGGTTTCAGTCAAAGTACGTGTCCAGTAAATATTGTTGTACCATATTCTGGTGTGTATTACTGGGTATATTGTCTTGGGAGGGGTTATCCCACTTTGTGAGGATCCTTCTCAGGTGGAGGCACTGTAGCACACACGTTAAGTACACCCCAGGTTCCCTGCAGCGGAGGATAAGGTTTCCTTTGAGCTAGCAGGTAAAGCATAGCATGTAGTCACCATAGACACGGGGGAAAGAGGCCTACACATGCAGTATATATACTGTTTATCACTTTTTAAATAGATTTTTAATTATATATTAATTTTGTGTCCAATTTGGGAATGACCCGTTTATTTATATATTTATATTTTTAACAAGATATGGTCGTCTCCAATTCCTTATATAGTATATACTGTCATTAGTCTTGTCTCACTTTCTAAATGACTAAATCACTAAGCAAGTTTTGCACAAATATATTCCTTGTTGCTAACATTTTGTTTCTTTTATTTCAGCAGCTTGTATAAAGGATAGTTGCTATATGTTGCATTTTCTTTTTAAATATATTAATAAATGTTGTTTTATTGTATTTTGAAAATGTGTAACTATGAATAACATTAGTTTAATTATGCATATATCTGTGTGCTTTTTGCTTTGTAGTTGGGATTTGTTGATTAACACTCCCATAGCAACCAATCACCAACTAACCTGGGGTTTAGTTACCTCTCATACTAGTGCTATAATTATCCCAGAAGAATTGAGTAATTAAACGAAACGCATAGGAGTATTTTTAACTGTATTTGGCATTTGCCTTGATCCCCATTATTCTGCTGAAGCTTGTCCGGTTAGCTTGCGTTACAAGAACTGAGACAGCACGAGTTGGTCGTCTGATACGGTGCAACTGAGTGATGTCAGAGTATTGCCCAATAGCGCCATGGAGCCGTAGCTCACAAAGTGAGCCAGCAGTGTATGGTTAATTTGTTCCGTCGGGTCGCCGGAACGCCGCATGGACTGTCGCATCTTCTGATATCCATACAAGTGAGTCCACTACCGTACAGATGTATTCCAGGACGGAGTATTTACATCTGGGTTCTGTTCATCTTGATACAAGAACCTCTGCAGTGATCGGAGTGGGAATCCATGAGGACAGCTGACATACAACGAGTGGATTCGTTTAAACATCTGATTGGTAACATGTACCTTAAACATGCCCTGCCAAACTTATTGATTTTTTTTGTACGTGTATATTATATCACTTTACATTGCTTAATTATAATTATATTTTTTCACTATCAGAGGTCTTTTCTTTACATAGAAAGGCTAAGTACCACAAGATTGGCGTAAAGCAGATGTGGTGCCTATATTTAAAAAGGGAGCTAGATCACAACCGGGAAATTACAGACCTGTAAGCCTGACTTCAATAGTAGGGAAACTACTTGAAGGTTTAATACGGGATAATATTCAGGAATACCTAATGGAAAACAAAATTATTAGTAATAGTCAGCATGGATTTATGAAGGATAGATCTTGCCAAACTAACCTTATTTGTTTCTTTGAGGAGGTAAGTAGGAATTTAGACCAGGGTAATGCAGTTGATGTGGTCTACTTAAAAGGCTTTTGATACGGTTTCACACAAGAGATTGGTGTACAAAATAAAGAAAATTGGACTCAGTAATAATATATGCACCTGGATTGAAAACTGGTTAAAGGACAGACAACAGAGGGTTGTCATAAATGGAACTTTTTCAGGTTGGGCTAAAGTCGTGAGTGGAGTACCTCAGGGATCGGTACTGGGACCCCTGCTTTTTAACTTGTTTATTAATGACCTTGAGGTTGGGATCGAGAGCAAAGTCTCCATCTTTGCTGATGATACTAAATTGTGTAAGGTAATAGAATCAGAGCAGGATGTAATTTCGCTTCAGAAGGACTTGGGGCCTCATGCAGTAAGCGCCGATAAGGCTTTTATCGGCATTTTCCTGCCAAAATTGCATTTGAGATTCAGTAAGCGCCGATAAGTGGTCAAAATCGGCATTTTTTCTTCCCGATAAAAATTTATCGGTATGCAGCTGCCGCTAACCCACTTATCGGCACTTTTCGGCACTTTTTGAAATCGGCTGTATTCTAATAGCCCCGATCAGCTTATCGGTGCTGATCGGCACTCAAAAATGGAGATTTCTACGGCAATTTGTCCCGCCAACTAAAGTTGGCAAGTTGGAGGGGAGAAGGATCGGCAAGGTTGCCGGGACGGCACTTAGAAAAAATAGCTCATCTCTACATCAATGGAGTCAATGGAGCGGGGACTTATAACTTTATAGGAGTGTTTACGTTCTATTGCTCATAATAAAAATGTGCTTGGCATTACAGTGTCGATGTGATTCACTGCATCGTGTCACCGCTTACGTTTATTATTGGCAGAACATTATACTTTTCTATGTTATGATGATTTGCGTGTCACATTAGTCTTAATGTTATGATGTGTCAAGGTAAACTCCTATAGTAAACTCTTAAAGGAAGAGGTCACATAATATGAAACATGTTACTTAAGTGTGCTTTAAATTATTATATGATGTAACAGATTTCACACATCTAACAGATCCAGCGTATACTAATGTTGGTATACATTAGAGAATGCTTTGAATGTGTAACGCATGATCAAATGTAAATGTAGCTGTTTGTTTTCATGTTTACATGTACTTTGTGACCTCCCTCTTTTGATAACGTCCGCAATTGGACACTCAATAACATTGCATGTTTACATTGTACACGATGCATTATAATCAGTTCATGCTAAGTTATACACATATCTATAATAGTTACTCATATTTACACGATTGAAACATAATCAATAGCAAGTATCCTGATGGCATTAAATTATGCATATGCACTTACAATTAGTTCATATGAACATGTGACAATAACATGCGAAATTACACATGTTGCAACGTAGTTTCTCAACGTCAATGTCATGGTTGTATCCTAATGAGATGACTGCGTGCTTTGTTCAGAAGTGGTACATGCATTACACATTCCATAAATACTTGCGAATAAATTGTTGTACAAAGCTTAACGTTACATCATTGTCAAATATCATGATTGCCTGGTGAACACACAAAAATAATCCTTTTAATTCGTGCTGGATACCCGTTTGGAGTTAACTACTTGGATATGTTAATGTAACACCTTGCACTTCATCAAGTCACCTGACATCATCACATAGGTATTTAAAGGAGGCCAATTACCTGCGCATTGAAAGCTACAGACCTGAAAATGATACGAATGTTCATGAGACGGAGGAAGATTCTATTGGAGGAGAGGCTAGCTGAGGGACAGGATGTCACAGGCCATGGAAGGGACAGGGACAGGGACAGAGACAGGGACGCGGAGAGGAGAGGGCGAGGGCGAGGGAGAGGGCAAGTTAATGAGAGGAGAAGAGAGAGGAGAGAAGTTGTGCCTCGTCCTCGTTTGTACAGGGAGAGAACCATGTTAGATGGGATGAGTGAGGAGGAGATTATAAGTCGGTATCATTTGAGTTCAGCAGCAATCTTAGCTCTTTATGAAGAGATACGGGGAGATTTAGATTTTGTGACAGCCAGAGGTCGTGCAGTCCCTGGGCTTATTAAAATGCTGTGCTCATTACTTTATCTTGCTTCCGCGTCATTCCAGACAACTGTGGGCATAGTGGGCGGGGGCTCGCAATCTACATTCTCGCGGGCCTTTACCCAGTTTCAATGTGCACTGAATAGACGCGCTAGGAATTATATTCATTTTCCTACAGAGCACACAGAGTGGCTGGAAGTCAGGAATGGCTTTTATACCATAGCCGGGATACCATGTGTGATGGGTGCAATAGATTGCACCCATGTTGCTTTGATCCCGCCTAGTCAGAGTGAGCATGCTTACCGCAATCATAAGCACTACCATTCCCTGAATGTACAGTGGTATGCGATGCCACTATGAAGATTATGCATGTGGTAGCCAAATTCCCTGGTTCCAGTCACGATTCCTCAATCCTGAGAAACTCATCAGTCTTCCATGCTTTCGAAGAAGGCTATTTTGGACCTGGTTGGCTGGTGGGTCAGTACATATTATGATTTGTTTACAAACAACTCTTGTTTTTCTATGAACTGTTGAATGTAATAATGTTAACACAAATTGTATCATATTTGTGCACGATGGATTATAGGTGACTCAGGATAAGGAATTAGGCCGTGGCTGTTGACCCCGGTGGCAAACCCTCAATGTGAAGCAGAGGAGAGGTATAATGTGGCACATATATCTACACGATCAGTCATAGAGAGGACATTTAGGCTTCTGAAAACACGATTCAGGTGTTTAGAACTGGTGGGGCACTTCAATATAAGCCTGCTAAAGTGTCAGATATTATATTTGCATGTTGCATTTTGCACAATCTGTAACTCCGCAATAATTTAGAAACAGACATACGTCAGGGCTTGGAGGAGGAGCATCCTGTAAATTTACCAGCTGACACTGAGCAAAAAGCATGTGTTGTGGAGATACGTCGGAATGTCATAAACACATATTTTAATGTAAGCAAATACATATATGTTCATAGTACTACATTGATGTATTAATTCATTGTAATGATAAATACATGTGTCCAAATACCATTCACTTAGGAAACAGATGAATATGGTTCTCCCACCTTTCTGTTCTCTGCTGTGTGGACAATTGCATGTGGCACCAGTATGTCATTCATCAACAGGTCGTATTATACTTCTTACCACTAAAAGGTGTTGTGTGTACGTGAGGAAATAATGTGTACTAAATCTATATTTTCTGTACATGCTATTTTTGGTTATGCATACACAATAAACCTACTATGTCGATAGCCAATAGCTACTGCAATATGGTTACATACAATTTTTCTTTTGGAGTGACATGTGTGTCACAATGATGTGTAGACTATTGTGTATTTAAGATCATATTTGACGTATTCTAGATTTTTTTTTATACTGTATCACATACAAAAGTGTCACTTCTGTGTGTTGCTTACCTTAATGAACATGTCATGACAATGATTTATATTCATTCATGTTTTCTTTTTCAAGGTATATAACTCCAAGGACTGCTCATGGTATGTATTTGAATTCACATCTGTAATAAGATGTGCAAACCTCGATACAGGTATAGTTACAGGATGTATAAAGAGAATGTTATGAAAAAGATGTGACAATTGAAAAATGTCGTTTCTGTATTGTGTCCGTGCGTTTATCTACACTTGGTGGTTATTGTGCAGTGTGTTTTCAAATCATTACGTACATTACATAACATGTAATGTTGACAACGTAACAACATCCATTCATGCACATGAGCGATGTTAACACTCAATGCATGTTTGTATGAAATGACCCAAATGTGGTAAACATCATTAACATTGCAATGTATGTGACTATTTATTCTCTCACTTCATCTTCATATTGATTACTACATTGTCACATGTGTATGTATAAGTGAAAGATATGTGTTGATTTGACGTACATCTAAGATTTGTCAAAATGTTAACACCATTCCAAAGTATAGTTCTTTGGATTCTCAACTTTTCCTATATCATTCAACACAATGACAATGTAGTTAATACATTTTTTATTTCATTCACGTTAGTTATTCATAATGATCATGATCCTTTATAACTACTGTCAACATATGAACATAAATGAAGTAGACATTTACATACGCACACATTTCAGCAACATAGTGTGTGTGTTTTAGTTTTTGTGTGATGCATATATTTCTACCAGAAATGATATAAACCTACATAATAATGTTGTTGTTATCATCGGCGTCACTTAGCTATATTTGTGTTGAACGTTTACTAATAACACTAAACTATAGTTACTCGTGTGAATTAAATGTACACACAAATGTTCATGGTGCAATGATCTGTACCTAACATTCATTAGCTCATGCATGTTAGATTACCACTACAACCTAGGTGATAATATAACATTCACACGACTAAAAAAATTCTATCACCTCCCTATTGTTATTGTGTACATTCAGATACAATGTCTACGAGTTGTTATGTAGCATTTACATTCTTTGACAAGTCACACGTGAGAATATAATATATAGTAGATTAATGTGTTTTCTGAGTGATCATGTGGGTAGCATATATCACATGACAAGACATATAAAATTTGTAGAAATTTAAAATGTATGAATATAAGATCTAACTTCAGTGCTTAGCAACATCATTATGATAATTAAGTGCATAGTAAATATTTGCACAATAGGATAACATTATGTAGTGATTGTTAATCTGCGCACCAATCATTGAAAGCATTGTTACATATTTATTATAATAGTTGTTGGCTAGTCGTCACAATAATCTAATATAACGATTGTCCCATCTGAAATCATACATTGGTCCCATGTATTCATCCTCGACATCTGTGAAATACAGCAAACACATGATGTTCAAAGATGGCACATTTATCTATGTTTTTTCATGACAACTCTTAACACATCTCTATATGATTGTGGATATTCACGCATAAGTTACGTATATGTTTAAACTGCAAGGATAAAACTAAAGATACAGAACTATCTCATTTTTCAAATGGCGTTGCTGGCAATACAACTGAAATGTTTGTTCCGGTGCCTGCATACATAATAATGTGCGCGCACAACGTCTGTTGCGTGCACACGTCACGAATGTGTGGACTAAGTCTTAGCGCATGCGCAAAACGATGTGTACGCTGTGCGTTCAATACATGTCCCTCCATGGTGCTGCTAGCAGTACGCATATCATGGCTGAAAGTTATGATATGGAAGCGAAACAAATTCACTTCTACACACATACATATCTAAACTTTGTAAACGGACGTGTGCCCACGGCCAACACGGACGATCAGCCAATGAGCGAACAAATTACGTGTGACGTCATGTTAAGGCACCATGAAATGCACGCAAACACCCCTCCCACTGAATGAACATTGGCCTCCAGAACTGTGCACGCACCGCCCCATCGACGCGCGCGAATGACACACTGCACTGATCGTAACAATAAGCTATGGGCACAGCCAAGATTGTTTGACGCGCACACGTTGGTTGGGGGTGGGACTTGCATCGATAACCTTTTTAAGGACGCCTTGGGACATGACCACGTTCCCATGTCATATGTGGGCGACACTTTGTTTTAATATGTTGAATGCTAAACAATGAGGTGTGTGTGTGTGTTACAGTTAGTGTAACATGTTGAAATAATACTTTAAAAGCGAAAATAATCTATGATTTAGGACTTTGTCACCAATGTGTACTAATGGTTCGTCATGTAGTATATTGTTATAGGAAATAATGTCTTTGTGCACGCTACATGTAAGGCTGTCTGCAACGTTAAGCTGTATCCACTCATTTGGCTAACAAATTGTGTATATTATTAATGTACACATATATAATTTGAGTAAAGGCACAACGAAATGTATATTTACCATTCTTGTAGAAGTCAAAACTGATTTGGCTGCAACAACTCGCTCCAGGAAGGCACAACAGTATCATCCATGGTTGAGGCAACCGTTGAATCCTGAATCAGACACATCTCCGTGAGGCCGTCATATGGATTTGCAGTGCCTTCTTCAAACAAGACGCCCGGGGGTACGTACAGTTGTTGGTTGTTTTCACATCCACATTGGTACTGGCCATATAAGTTTGGATACATATCATAGTAGTTATGTCCATCTTTCATCTGGTCTTGATGGATGGACGGTGCAGGTATATCAGCAGATGCGACAGTCTGTGCGGCTTCAATGTAAAAATACGCTATTTAACAGAAGCTATGTTCCATGTTCCATGGTAAGTTTAAATGAGGCGCAACATGCCAGCATCCATATCATTGATCTTGACGATCATGGACACGCTCAAAACATTCATTTGCGGATAAAGTGAAACGTACAGAAGTTTTAAAATTTCTTTGTTTGGCTGGTTCTTGGTAGTATGGATATTTGTTTTGGATCAAGTCATAGATTTCCCCAATGGTTGCCTCTCTCTGTGGCGTTGACTCGATTGCGTCATAAATCAAAAATTTGTATGATTTACGTGGATGGTTGTGCAATGTGGAAGCTTCTGCCATTTCTTCTCTCCAAGTGTACAGTGTCTAAGTTGAACGCATACGGATGTCTGCTGAATGTGCGAATAGTTAAATGTTATCTTCACGGTTTGTTCCAAGGTTATAATACAACCTAACAGTTATACGCCTAGGTTTTCTCCCACAAGAAATTTGTTACAAGAATTGGCTGAGATTCTTTGTCTAAGATACCCTCTTTTCACAGGAATCGAAACTTTACTTTCGGCTTAGGCAATCAAAATGTGCAAAACAAGTTTACTCTTTTAATTACAATAACAATGTGTGTGAAATCATCTACAGTGCTATGATGAACAGATTTCTACTTACACTTACACTGGCGACACACTTTATTCGAGCTCGGCTAGTCCCACGAATTCGGGTATACCCGGGTGTATTGAGGTTTGTGACTGTTTTCTGCCCGAGTGCATTGAGTTTTTTTCCGGCAGGGATTGAAGCATTTTATTCCCGCTGGCTGCAATACTGCACAGTACATATATATATACTGCATTACAATTCATGAATTTATGCCATCTGGTAGACACGCGAAGCATTGCAGCCTATTAAATCCTAATCATTATCATTTAACAGATCAGCCGCCCATCAGCCAGGCATGAACCCAGGCTGGGAAGGCAAATGCAACGGGGCTTGTCAGAGGTGAGGAGCGGCGCATTCCAGGTATCTGCCAGGTACATACCGGGTATTTGCTCGAATAAAGTGTGTCGGTGCAGTAGCTAAAATTAACCATACACACATCTCTCTCTTTGTCTCTTTTTCTGTTTTTCTCTCTCTCTGTTTCTCTCTCTCTGTTTCTCTCTCTGTTTCTCTCTCTCTTTAACTCTCTGTTTCTCTCTCTGTTTCTCTCTCTGTTTCTCTCTCTCTCTCTCTTTGACTCTCTCTGTTTATCTTTCTTGATATATATATATATATAGATATATATTAAATAAATATACATATAATTATATATATATATTTATATATATATTTATATATCTATATATATTTAACTATATATTGTGTGTATATGTATAGTATGTATATATGTATATATATGTGTGTGTGTGTATATATATATATATATATATATATATATATATATATATATATATATATTTATATGTGTGTGTGTGTGTGTGTGTGTGTGTGTGTGTATAAGACATGCAAATGAACATACAGTAATATTTACAATTGCTAGATATATAGATATATATAGATATATATATATATATATAGATATTGCTACATTGAAGGCCTTGTTGTGTGCAAACAGGACTTGTTGTAATTATCTTAACAGTTCATTAAAGTTTATAACATTACTGGGTGAGTATGTTTGAGGGCCTAATTGAGTCAGCTGTGTAGAAGTTGTATTTAACAGCAAACAAGGCCTCTTTGCAGCCATGAAGGCCAGTACTGTTCATTCTGATTATGTATATAGTGCAAAACTAAAGGCATAGATGTGTGTAAGCAGGCCTTGTTGTAATCATATTCAAAGTTATGATAGTCCCAATTCCAAGATGTGTTACAGTCACTGAATCTTTGAGTGCTCCATTAGGAATTCATGCAGGGGATGTGGAACATGAAATAAAAGAAGAGAGAATTTAGTGCAACACAGCTAAACAGATTACACAGACATGAAAATGCAAGCTGGCTGACACAGGGGGACAAGACAGACAGACACAACTAGACAGACAACATTAAAGCAAAGCTAGTGATAAAAGTTAATTTATTATAACTGAAAATAAAAAGTAGGACAGGTTGCTGATGTGCCGCTCCGGTGGGTTAAAATCTGAATAACACTCACAGGATGGCAGATGTAGATTCGCATAAGTCAATGTGAGCCGAAATCCACGTGTGGGGGGGTCGCAGGGTTCTCAGGATGCCGTGTATTCCCTCTGTTGCTCCTTACTGGTGAGGACCGGAAATGACGTCTCCGTTGCGCTGAAACCGGAAATGACGTCGCCGGGTGTGACGTCAGGACTGGTGAATCCAGTGAAGCCTCAGGGAAATGGCAATCCGCACCTCCTTGCCCCTACTTCGCTCAACAAAAGCGCTCAGCGATATAACAGCTTGTACTCAGCAAAAGTGTCCAAAATAGAATAAAACAGCCCTACGCGTTTCGTGTGGGTAACCACACTTCCTCAAGGGATCATGTCATGTGTACATAATTAACATGAAGTATCTGTAGTGGGAGTAGTTATGGCTAAATATCAGCATCACATAACGAAATCACAATGATATGGTTAGGGCAATCTGTATATTATCCATCTTAACATAAATGTACATGTGAACCTAATCGGCACATTTATTTTAAACACCATACAACATAAAATGTTCATGCAGGAATGCGTTGTAAAATTAAGTGTTCTGTTGTACATACACTGCATATGTTGTGTAGTAATCTAGCTAGAATAATGTAAATCACTACCATGAAAGCAAAGTTGACTCTGCTTAGAATTCAGCACCTAATTGTGGTAATGTGTATGACTGTGTTTAGAGATCTGTCTGAACATTTAAGAGAAGCAGGTGTAGCGCTCAATGTGGCTGACACTCAGCAACACATGCAGCCTGTCACTCACAGATGGTACTGGTGTGATAAGGTGGCGTATCTATGACGTTAAAAGAATAAATGAGTCAACGAATGACAAACGTACGTTTTAATATATAGTGGACTGGTCGGTGAAAGTATTCAGATAATTACCATTTCAAATGAATGTGATGAACTTCTGTTCACCTTGTCAGCTTCTAACAACTGTAGTCCCTCCCCCAAGATGTGACACCACCCTGACCTTTTATTTGCTTCTACCACCTGTAAGCCGTCCCACAAGACTTGACCCTACCATGACCCTGTGATCTGGCTCTATGCCTGACCCCACCCCCTCTGTTCACCTCTATGCTGTGATTACATATTAATTACAGCTGGTTTCACACACCGGTACATGAGCGAAATAAAAATATGAAGTGAGCTACATATGAACACAATTAAATACCATATGGTACATGTTCCTATTTATGCTCACATTATACTACATGAAGCGTAAAAAGAGCTTTAATAAAACATAACGAAATTTGTTTGTGCTAATTATTTATGTTCGCCTTTGAATGCTCAATATTCCATGCAAGACTTGATTATATGTATATATGTATATATGTATCGACACATACATGAAATAGTGAATTATGCATTTGTGTGCACAGACACAGTATAGCGAAGTTATACATTACTGTAACAAAGAATCAGTGCGGGTGTGCTTTGTGGTTATACATGTTAACCCATTGTTTGTAAAAAGATTCACACATACATTCAGCTTTCAACTATAGGGCAAAGATGTTGAATGCTTGTAAAGTAGAAGGTTGCAGTGTGTGTTATTTGGAAGATCATTACACACAATCCCTTCATGCAGGTCAAGTTGTGTATGTTTACTCATAATGATGTCATCCACGATAGCTGAGCCAATACATGTTTCCAAACACACACATATATATATATATATAATATTTTGTTGATTTTTTAGGACAACTATATATAAATATATATATATATAGATAGATAGATAGATAGATAGATAGATAGATAGACATTTATATATATGAGAGAGAGACATATATACAGATATATATGTAGGTATGCTTATATTGGGAAGAAACTATAAGTTTCAGCGGAAATATAGATAAGAACTGTAACATACGACACGCGTAGTACAGTAATATTTGTCACCTGGTGGAAATTGAGCCGAATATATTACGATATCTCTGTCCCCTGGCAAATCCTCCACGACGACAGGAAGAAATTTTTCCTGCATCTGCTCCTCCAATGGAGTTAACATTAGAGCTTGTGCTGGCGGCCCACCTCCAGTGGCAAAAGCATGCATCCGTTGTGCTTGGATTTTTTTCTTTAAGTTTGCCCTGATATCATCGAATCTCTTCCGACAATTCGTCTGGTCCCTGACATGATTCCCACATGCAGACACAGCCAATATTATTTGATCCCACATTTCTTTTCTGGAGGCTGAACTTGTCCGCGCTTGAAATAGATACAAAATATATGACGGTAAATATTATTAGAAAAACGAGCAGTTTTCGAAAGTGCTACCTGTTCCAAGAGATACCAAACATGCTGGTTTAGGTTGAATATGTGTACCACATGAGCATTTACGTGTAAACACACAAATCTAAGGAAGCTTGCATGAATATTGTATGACCTTTGGCAAACTTTTTAGACTGATTGTTATGGTCGTTATAAAGCATGAAGGATTATGTGTGTAACAATTAACTTTACTTGATAAATATTAGATAATAATAGTTTGATATTAAGACATCTCACATGAGATAAGATAACATGTCTTTGAACAATCAATGCAAAGATAGACTTACCTAGTAAATGCCCATACAGAGAGTCATAGTGCTCCAAAATCCCTGTGACAAGAACTCTGTTTTCCTCTTCATTGAAACGAGGATTACGTGGCCGCTCCACACCTTTCCTCCGACCACGTGCAGCCACAGAGCTTGGCTTCTGCTGACTGGACTCTCCTTCTTCCAATGGAAGACACTCCAAAAGCGGCCCACCATCAACCACCCCACCACCAGACACCCCAGCAGCACCAGCAACAGACACCCCATCAGCAACAGACACCACAGCAGCACCAGCAACAGAGCCACCAGCAGCACTCGCACTCACAGCAACACCACTCGCACTCCCAGCAACACCAGTCGCACTCGCAGCAACAGCACTCCCCTGAATCCTACGTTCACTCAGACGTGTACTCACACGACTACCAGTACCAGTCACACCAGCATCACTCCTCCCACGCCTTTCAGCCATACCTATAGCACTCACAAAGAACAGAAAAGACATTTAAAGACAATCGCACTGAACACTTACAAAGTGAAAACAAGACAAGATGTTCACAAAACAACACAGGACAAACCTCTCACAATACACAACAACTCTCTCAGTCAATATGAAATATGTAAATCGCCCAGCTCTGTGTGTCTCTCTCTATCTCTGTCTCTCCCAACAACACAGAGAATGAAAAAAAATACACGCTGCCTTTAAATGGGCCGCTCAATCAAAAACATGCTTGCTTCGGCAGATTCAGCCAGCCAGATACTGTTTAACACAAATAATAATTCACTACAGAAAGAAAAGGGGTGATATTGCCTTCATTTGCTTTGGATGATATTTCACGTAGTTGCCACATTGTTTGTGAAAATTATTATGCTTTGATGCAATGTTTCACTTTCTATGGATGTTGTTCCATCAACCATATGTATTTTGTGCATTGCAGCATGTCAGGCACCTTAGGTCCCTTGCAGTCAAGATCCACCTGTGGCAATGTTTGCTGAGAGCGTGACACACAGCATTTATTCTGCCTCCAATTTATCACTAGTTTCTCCATGTGACAGTGTCTGCATTATGTGTTTATATTGGTATTTAAGGTGTCGCTTCCTGACAGGATACATAGTCATCAATGCATTATCATTTCTTACACTACGCATTATGCGTTCTATGGCTGAGTGCTTTCAGCATTTATATACTGACTTTTTTGTTTGTGCAAATTATTATGCTTTGATGCATTGTTTCACTTTCTATGTATGCTGTTGCATTAACCATACATATTTGGTGCATTACAGTGTGTCAGATACCTCAGGTCCCTTTTAGTCAAGAGCCACCTCTGGCAATGTTTTCTGAGAGTGTGACACAGCATTTATTCTAATTGATTACCAGTTTCTCTATTTGACATTGTCTGTATTATGTATTTTTGTTGGTTTTTAAGGTGTCGCTTCCTGACAGGATGCATAGAGTCAACATTGCATTATCATTTCTTAAACTATGTATTAGGCGTTATATGGCTGAGTGCTTTCAGCATTTATATACTGACCTAGATTCCAGTCAGCCACGTCATCCACACGTGTATATATGTTTTATTCCCTCACATTTTTTTGCACATTTACAGTGAGCACATCAGGCGTTTCACATGTTTCGCTTCACTTGCAGTTACAATGTGTATTTTGCACGTCCCTGCAATAGTTCATCTATCCAGGTATCAGCTCCAGATCAGTTTAGCCCATGCGCACTCTCTCTCTCCGGTTATCCAAGATATCGCTGGGTCTGGCAGACTTATGTAGTCTCTCAGCAGTAACATTATGCAGTTCCTGAGCCTTTTGCGCATGCCCAAACACATATTAGGTAAACAAATATAGAGTTAATATATTCAAAATGGTCGCTCTTTACCTGCTGATACTCTGGACACATGTCACATAGGCAGGTGAGGCACATTAACTGTGATTGGTTTTGTTGAATTGCACTGGGGTTTGGGGTATATATATGTATTATGCACTGCATTCAATTGCACCACCTTGAGAAAGGTCCCACTGGGGGACCGAAACGTCGTTTTTTGTGTCTTCTATCAAATATAGAACATTTTTGATTTACTTAACTGCGTGCTGTCCCTTGATGTCATGTTGCAACAGGTATCGTGTGGTATATATATATATATATATATATATAGGCGATATGATACCGTGTAAGCGAATATCAGAGGCAGCACTCCACGAGGTTGTCAATTTTTTTTTGTATTTAGTGAGACATAAAAACCAACGTTTCGGTCCTCCACACGGGACCTTTCTCAAGGTGACATCACCTTGAGAAAGGTCCCGTGTGAAGGACCGAAACGTTGGTTATTATGTCTCACTAAATACAAATTTTTTTTGACAACCTCATGGAGTGCTGCCTCTGATATTCGCTTACACGGTATCGTATCGCCTATTTTATTCATATAGGATTTGCACCCACCTTTATCTACCTGACGGAGTGCCCTGTTCTCATTTATTCACTATATATATATATATATATATATATATATATATATATATATGAAAAAATCACACTCAGTTGGCACACTGTAAACAATAGTAAGATGCTGATGCTTGTCCCATATGCACATGTAAAAAGTAGATTTTACCAGATTGGAGTCCGGAAAAAACGAGACAGCACACAGTCCAGTAGTTTCAATGAAGCTATATTCAAAGTAACATGGCACCACCTCCACCAGGAGGTGGTGCCATGTTACTTTGAATATAGCTTCATTGAAACTACTGGACTGTGTGCTGTCTCGTTTTTTCCGGACTCCAATCTGGTAAAATCTACTTTTTATATATATATATATATATATATATATATATATATATATATATATATATATATATATATGTGTACTTCTACTATGAAATCAACTAACAACAGCAAAGGAAATTGTTACCTGAAGAACATTATAGGACATTTCAATGCAAAGATTAATGTGCAGCAGAAATACAAATCAGTTGATAAGTATGGTTATGGCAACAGAAATGAAAATTAGATTGATTGGTAGAATTTGCAGAATGTGAAAGCTTCTATATCATAAATTGTTCAAAAAGAATCTAAAATGGACATGAGCAGACCCAATAAAATCAAGAAGGAAAAAGATTATATCCTACAGTAGCTAACAAGAAACATAATTGAAGACTTCACAGTTCTTAACAGTTTTGACATAAGAAGTGATTGCTGATTGGTTTGATACAAAAACCATCAACGTGAAGAACCTCAAGGTTAATACCTGAGTTTCAACAAAAGCTGGAAAAAAAATTGCTTCAGCTTTTTCGATATCCCTGGCCAGAATTTTACAATATATACCCTTTTTCAGTAACTAATATATACCTTTCCCTTTTTAGCACCAAGACAGCTATGCCCATGTAGTCAAAGCATAAACATAATGGAGATTTACATATTCAGAAGTATCTCTCAGTGAAGGTCTATCACTATCTTTGCTCATCCTTTCGTTTTCTTCTGTCCTACACTGCTCCTCCTCTGATTGGTCCTTACCCCATGTCTGTCCTGAACTCGACCTCCTCCTCTGATTGTTCTTCTCCCTCAGTCCCACCCATTATCTTCTCTGGTTGGTCCTGTTGAATTTTTATCTTTCTCTGACTGGCCCTGGCAGAGGCACCAATTGCTGATGCGAAGGGCCCCTGAAACTGTAGAGTTCTGTTCAGTAGCACATGCGAAAGGTCAGCTCTGGTTAGCCATGTGTTCATGAGCTATGACATATGTGTATATTACTTATCATTATGCCCATTACTTGGTGTAGTGTGGGTTAGACTGTGGTTAATTGCTACAGAAACTGTAGTTTGAGCACAAATAAAACAGCATTTAAGCATGTTTAGCCTTTGATAAGTATTGCTTGGAGGGGAACATTTGTCACTACTTACTGTTATTTAACTTGGTCAGATGTGGAAGGTTTTATTTAATTATGACTCTACTGCACCAAATGAATGGATGTGCAGACAAATTGATGAGAACATTTGTTCAGTTTAAACGTGCTTTGAATTTGTACCACAGAGATCCTGTATTATATTGTTATACTGCTTTTGCAATTCAGAGTTCTAGTAAAAGTATTGGTTTTGATACTTTTAATGTTAGAAAAACTCTCATCTTTGATCAAGAAAATGAACACAACCTACACATTTACACCCCTTTCAGGATTTATTACAGTATATTTACACTGTGGGGCCCATGGAAAAAGAAATTAAGCTCTCTGGATTCAAGTGTAAGAGTTCAAAATTGTGGTTTATCATCCCTACATATGTAAGAGTGATCTCTAGGCTATAGCAAAGAATGGTGGGTAGCCATGTTGGTCCTTTCTTTCATGTAGTAACAAAGGAGGAAGAGGGAGTAGGTGGTATGAAAACTTTTTGGACCCTAAAGTATAACAGAGAATAGTAGAGTGATAACATGTGCGTTTCACCTGTAGTAATTTATCCCACCAGAGTAGACACGTTCTGGGGTTTCCAGATATGGGCCTTATCCAATATAACTTCCAGTCAGTCTCCTCATCTTTTCACACAGACTTCCCACTCTCCTTCATCTTCACTGTGCTTCAAAGTATAACCAAGCAAAGGCAACTGGCTATGAACAGATTTTCAGGAATTGTTCATTTAAAAGGGTATCAACAAGATCCAGAATGGAATACAAGTAAAAGAGGTCATGCTCTGAAGCTGGGGAGGGATTGGCTCAGTGAGGTCATGCTTCTTGCATGAAAGCATAGTTGATTCACAATCAGCAGAAGTAGTGGAGGGGAGTACTGTAAAGTGATTCTACTCAAAACTACCTAGTATAGACACAAGGATATGTATGGAAGGGAGTCAGGGAGCAAATGGGGTCTGACACTTTAAATAAGGCAAGGAATTGTGCAGACTAGATGGGTCTTAAGGTCATTTTCTGTTAGCAGTTTCTATAGTGTCTATAGCCCTTAAAAAGCAGGTCACCAACCTAATGAAAGTGTTAGACTGTATCTGATTCCTTTTACGCTGTTAAAAATATAAAGTAATGAAGAACACATTAATTTCAGTTTCATAATAATGAACTACTGGACCAGTAAACCAACTGCCACAAAACGGGCATACATAGCATACATAATAGAAAAACCATTGTATGCAATAATTTTACCATATTTGACCCATTTCATAAGCATTGCACATGCAGAAATTGCATGCGCAATCTAGCTCATTAATATTTGATTTGCATGATCAATTTCTAAAGAGCACATACATGTGTTAGTTACTACTGTAACTAGTAATTATATGCACTCATTGGAAACAGGGATTACCAAGATATTGTAATGCGTGTTATATATATTGTAACTAGTAATTATATGCACTCATTGGAAACAGGGATTACCAAGATATTGTAATGCGTGTTATATATATTGTAACTAGTAATTATATGCACTCATTGGAAACAGGGAACCAAGATATTGTAATGCGTGTTATATATACTGTAGTACAATGAAAACAGTGTTACATTACTGTGTTCATGTTAATAAGTAAAATTAGATTGTTTAGGAACATCACAAAAAAAACTCTTGTGGAACTTAATGGGTTTACCTAAAGGCAGGATATATCCCTTTCAGAATAGCCGATATACAGTATATATATATATACAGTATATATATATATATATATATATATATACAGTATATATATATATATATATATATATATATATATATATATATATATATATATACAGTATATATATATATATATATATATATATATATATATATATATATATATATATATATATATATATATATATAGTATAGTATATATAGACAACAAGGTTGTTTTTTAGTACAGGTGTAGCTAAACGTAAAACCCGTAGGGGAATAAAGAACCCTAAGGGGAAATAAAAATCCCCCAGCTCCCACCCAATAAAAACTACCTGTAGTGATACAGATGCTCTACAGGTCTTCAATCTCTCTAACCATGTTTTCAGTGAAGAACAATTACATTTGCTAAAGAAGGGACTTTCCTTTTCACCCACGTCTGACTTTAATTTGTTTGAGTGGGTGAAGGATTTGAATCTTTTTGGTAGACGACTACTGTTACATAAGTTCCATTCTAAGAGGGCTAACGATGATGTCAATGCGCTTACTGCTGGTCTGTAAGTACAGGATAAACAGAATCTCGATGACCTAATACAGTTGCTGGAACAAAATATCTCTACTGAGACCGATATTACTGGTCCCTTCACTCATCTGAAAAAGAAAATTCACTTTACGCCTCCAATGAATATATGTCCAGCGGTAGAATTGTTTGTTACCTGTGTAACAAGGGACTTAGAAGCTGAACCTAAATACTATAGATCAGACAGTAACCTCGCAGTTGAGGAAAGGACGGGCCTAAAAGAACTCATGTGCAATAAAGCCTTTACTATCAAACATCTGATAAAGGTGGCAACATTGTGATTCAAGACACTGAAGCCTATGTTAAAGAGAACATTAGACTATTAAGTGACAAGGAGTGTTATGAGACACTAGAGAGTAGTCCAACTTCACAGTACAAAAAAGATCTGTTGATTATTCTACAAGAAGCCCTAGATAGGGATCTGATAAACAGACAAGAATATGACTTTATGTACCCTAAATCTCCAACTGTGGCAACATTCTACACTTTGCCCAAAGTGCATAAGAGATTACAGTCCCCACCAGGACATCCTATCGTCCCGGGGAATAACTGCTTGTCTGAAGGTAGCAGCATCTATCTGGACAAAGTCCTTAGGGATTTTGTTGTTAGTTTACCCTCATACGTGCAAGACACAAAAGATACACTTAAAAAACTCAATGGTATTAATATCACACTAGAGACCATTCTTGTAATGTAAGTCTAGATGTTGAATCATTGTATACTACAATTATTCACAAGAATGGTTTAGGTGCTGTCAATCATTTCCTTATAACAAGGGACTGTAGATTCAACAGACATAACTCCTTTGTCCTGGACTTACTTCGGTTTGTCCTTATCCACAACTATTTTGTGTTTGACGGGACCTACTACCACCAGACCCAGGGTACAGCAATGGGGACAGCATGTGCTTCCACATATGCTAACCTGTACCTGGGCTGGTGGGAATTCGTCCATGTTTTCAATGAGGAGTTGTCTATGTATACTGATCACAATCTACTGTGGATCAGATACATAGATGATATCCTCCTACTGTGGGAGGGTCCCCAAAACCTCCTGCTCGAATTTGTGGAACACCTCAATACTAACACGCTGAATTTGAGACTAACAACTGTACTGAGTACCACATCTATCACCTTTCTCGATCTGGATATATACGTCGACAGTGATAGGAATATCCAGACGAAAGTATTTAGGAAAAGTACAGCCACTAATAGCTTGTTGCTGGCACAAAGCCAGCACCCATCTAGTCTCATTGCCGGAATTCCTACCGGTCAGAATCTCTGATTAAGGAGGAATTGTTCCACAACACAGGAGTTCATTATACAATCTAAGGAACTACGTGATCGGTTCCTAAGTCGTGGGTACAAAATTAAAACACTTAATAGAGCGTACCATAGGGCATTACATAGTGATAGAGATTCCCTCTTGTCCTCTAATACAGCGGTGCGCAAACTGTGGGGCGCGACCCCCAGGGGGGGCGCGACACTGCCGACGGGGGGCGCGGGGTTTACAGAGGCCCCGCGCGCTTCCCGAAGGCACTTAAATTAAGTGCCGGGGGAGCTGCAGGGCCTCTGTAAACCTAACTTACCGTGGCTCCGGCGGCTTCCTCCCTGCGGCGCCATGGCAACGCGGCATCAAAATGACGCTGCGAGGTCATGTGACGTCACGTTGCTATGGCAACGTGACGTCATTACGCCGGAGTGCGGGTAAGTTGGGGTTAGGGGGGGCGCGGGAGCGAGGGGACAGCCGTCAGGGGGGCGTAGGGAAAAAAGTTTGCGCCCCCCTGCTCTAATACACCTAAAATCAAGGAAAACACTATAAGATGTATTGGCACCTATAATAAAAGATGGTGGGCAATAAAAATAATTTTTGCCCGACACTGGCACCTCCTTCTGTCTGAAGTTGACCTGGCTAAGGTCATAGGCCCCAGACCAACTATTACTAGCAGACGGTCCAAAAATTTGCGGGACAAACTCGTCAACAGTCATCATCAGCGAGCAAAGTTAGAGACATGGCTGAGTCCCATTAAGGGGATGTATCGTTGCCAAGGTTGCAAGGCATGTAAGCACGTCATTACAGCCAAGACTTTTGCGAATCATGACAGTACGCAGTATTTCAATGTGGACAGTTTTATTAATTGTAGGACTACAAATGTTATATACCTCATCACCTGCAACTGTGGGAAGAGGTATGTAGGTAAGACTACAAGACAACTTCGTAGACGTATACTTGAACATGTCAATTCTGTCAAGCACTCTACCGAAACCCCAGTTGCAAGACATGTCACACAGTTTCATAATGGAGACATAAATAGCCTGAAGTTCATGGGTATATATCAACTAAAATGCCCAGCGAGAGGTGGCAATATTGATCAGATGTTACTGCAAATTGAAGCAGAGTGGATCTACAAGCTTTAAACCAGAAGCCCGAATGGGCTCAATGAAGGTTTTACTTATACCTCGTTCAATGCCCCAGCCATTGCCAAGCCAATTGCGTCGATAGTCAACTCTATCCTGTCTGCAGGCCATATCCCTAAGACCTGGAAAACTGCCAGAGTTGTCCCAATCTTCAAAAGTGGGGACAAAAACACTGTCTCAAACTACAGGCCAATCTCACTTCTCCCAATTCTATCCAAAGTTATGGAAAAATGTGTCCACTCCCAATTAAGCGAGTTCTACACCAAGACAAATTTCCCTAGCCAATTCCAGTCTGGTTTTCGTCCCAAACACTCCACCGTAACTACCCTGCTAAAAGTTTGCAATGAAATCCAGTGTGGAATGGAACGGGGACAACTCACTGGTGCAGTATTCCTAGATTTTGCAAAGGCTTTTGACACAGTTGATCATGCTATCCTGCTTAACAAACTCCAGAGCTCTGGAATAGGGAAACATGCTTTAAACTGGTTTCAGTCCTACCTATCAGGAAGATCCCAACATGTGTCCATCTCAGGCTCTAACTCCAACCCCCTGGATATCACCTGTGGTGTCCCGCAAGGCTCTGTTCTGGGGCCCCTACTCTTCTCAGTGTTCATTAATGATCTTCCCACAGCTTGTAAGGAAGCCTCAATACACATGTATGCAGATGACACAATCCTGTATGCACACAGCCATAGCCTCTCTGACCTTCAACACATACTTCAGTCTGACTTTTTGAGACTCGAAAACTGGATTTCCCAAAACAAACTGTTTTTAAACACTGACAAGACTGTAACAATGGTATTTGGGACCAAGACTAAATTTGTAAAGCTTCCAGTGACTGAGCTCCTGATTAGAACCAACGCTAAAACCACCCTAACACCTGTCACTAGTTTTAAATACCTGGGCTTATGGTTTGACTCCCACTTAACATTCGGGATGCACATTGATACCCTGACAACCAAGACCTATGCCAAACTAGGGGTACTTTACAGGAACAAATCCTCCCTAAGTCTCCTGGTCAGAAAGCGTATTGCACAGCAGATGCTAATGCCAATTATTGACTATGGAGACATAGTATATGGCTCGGCTCCTCAAACCCACCTTAGCAAACTTGACACCCTCTACAATTCAATTTGTCGTTTTGTTCTCCAATGCAACTACAACACACATCACTGCGAAATGCTCAAAGAACTAGATTGGTCATCACTAGAGTCTAGGCGCAAAGTTCACCTTTCCTGTCTCACCCTCAAATACTTTCTGGGCAAGCTACCCAGCTACCTGAACAAGCTCCTCACCCCTACCACATGCAGTACCTATCACCTGAGATCAGACTCCAAAAGACTATTCATGGTCCCAAGACTCAACAAAGTATCCGGACGTTCCTCCTTCTCCTTCCGTGCACCCCAAAACTGGAACAACCTACCAGAGACTCTCATATCCACCACCAGCTTAAGTTCTTTCAAATCTAAGGCTGTCTCACACTTTAATCTGGTCTGTAACTGTTTCATAAGCTCATAATATATATTTTCTTTAACTGTGCATGCAATGTCTTGTATATAAATGTATACCTTGTTCATTTATGTAACTGTATTTGTAACCATGTATTATTTGTTTTACTCTGTGCCCAGGACATACTTGAAAACGAGAGGTAACTCTCAATGTATTACTTCCTGGTAAAATATTTTATAAATAAATAAATAAATAAATAAATAAATTTGATCCCACTAATCTGGTCATAGCCTTCTATCTATCCTTACTGTCCCAATTGCTGTCTTGACATCTCTGACTATCGTATATTATACTGACTGCTTCTTACAAGCAGAAGAGCTCTATTTCTTGTCACTACGTGGGCTACTCAACCATGGTATTGTTATATACTAAAATACAAATATTTATCTATAAGATTACACCACAATTAGTGACTGTATTACTAATGTTATAAACCCTTCTTTTGGGTATATTTAAGTGTGTAACTGATGTATACATGCAATTCACTGTGATAAGATTGCCTTTCAACACAATAAAGGCTGTGTGTGTATCTATTGTATTTTATTACTATTTTTTATTATAGTTTCACTTTTATTCGTTGACATATTGCGTCTCTTTATTGAGGGTTGACAAATGCGAACACCCGATTTCAACAAGTTGTTGTGTGTACTAATGTTAAATTATGCCTATATTACTCCAAGTGACAGCCTATATCTTCTCTTCTGAGATGATATAACATTAGGCGTTGCATACTATGTCTATTCACACATGCGTAGTACGTTTACTGCATATATGAGCAGTGTTTGAGTATGTTTGCTTACATCTGCGCACTTGATCGCTAGGGGCGCATGCGCAGTGGTTAGAAGGAGAACGGTGGTAGAGAGTATATAATCTCCCCACTCAGGCGCACGGGCGCTATCTGGCAAGCTTCACTTGCTAATTGATGCTGCCAAACCTGTGTATTTAAGTAGCAACATGGGGCACCGCTTAGTATATTACCCTACACATGCACGGTATTACTAATGCATGTGTAGGCAGCTCGATACTCTATCAGCTCACACATGCGCATTGAAGATCAGACCGTAATGTGCGCATGCGCAGTGGCCAAAAGGAGGTAGTTGGCTTTAAATGCAGAGCCTATCTCCCCACGCATGCGCAGTAACGTTAATGGATGTGTTCCGACTGGTAATTGAATTACATACATTCACAATGTCGACTGGCTGTCTATCAAGGTAATGGCACGATCAACTATGTGATTTACACAAACACTCTATGATGCTCGCAACTGATTTCGCATGCGCCTTTTGACGCATGTGCAATGGCGGACTATTTATGGCGTCTCCATTGAGACGGTAGGGTATAAATAAGTTCCACTCCCGCTCCACTGCAAAATTGTCCCTGCTGAAGCTCCGTAGCTGGAGGGAAACATGCGTTGGGCATGTGATGTTGTCCTCAGTCTCCGTTATGGAGCTGTTTTAAAACAGTGCTCTCCAGTCAGTTTATCAGTGCTATAGCCTTTATATACTGCTATATGTACTCTAACAGTGAGGGAAGTGTACCTGCCGTCTACTAAGAAGTACTGGCTATTTACAGTGTGCCCTTTAATATATTGGTGCTGTTAACATGCCACATATGCATTGATATTGTGTAAGGGGTACATAAGATGCTCTGTCCAGTTGTGGACTTGATTGTACCTGTGCTGCACTATTTGTATACTTACATCTACCATTTATTGTAGGACAGTATAGGGGCAGTATAGGGAGCATTGACTAGCCCCAATGGGACACCTATTTGTTTAGGGATTGTCCCATCTCAACTGTTAGCACTATTTACTTACCATTCGAGCTATTCACTGACTTGATGGGTTTTCTCACCCTAGCTGATTGCACCATTGAGCCTCCATCACCCTACCTTTATTTTTGTGTAGGAGTGTTTATACATGAGAGGAGACTTTGGTGCATGTGTTATTTGATTTAATTCATTTTTAACTTTGTTACACACACTCTCGGTAATATATGTTTTAAGTAATTAATAATAAAAGTTATATCTTAACTAGTGGTATGCATTTAAGTGAATTTTCTTTGGGGTACAATCACTTTGTACTCTTCATTTTTTACTGATTCACTTTTCAGTTCACAGTTTGCACCCATCTCACAATTATCGATTGAATTAGTTTAATATCATTTATCATCACAATTAGTATGGTTTAGTTGATCACTCCCTAATCCTTTTCCCCCTATATATATATATATATATATATATATATATATATATATATATATATATATATATATATATATATATATATATATATATACATATACAGTGGTCGACAAATCACCAAAAAATCTACTCGCCGAACAAAAAAATCTACTCGCCACCTAGTACCACACGTGTGCTGCTTGGGCCAATAGGAGCTCGCCACGATGTTAAATCCACTCGCCCGGGGCGTGCAAATGTATAGGTTTGTCGAACACTGTACATATATATATATATATATTATCGGTACCAATTCTGTAATAAAATTAAATCTAAAACTACATACAACTGCAGCACTGAAAGAAGCCTACTCCAGGCAAAGTGCAGCAGTCGGACATTGTTTTTAATATGGTGTTACATTGTGTGCTCATATCCAATATCTATTTTGGATTGTTATCATTTGTATTGGGTGGCAGACATTTGGCCCCGTCATCCTATTGAGAGTAGGATTGGGGTGTACTATTTGAATGACATAATGTACTATTTGCATTACTTTGCATTGACAATTTACTTATGTGCCTTTATAATAGTCAAATTAGTTTGATATACAGTATACACCAAAGGTCTTTCACCATATTCTACATTGTATTTAGTCACTGTTAGGAGTATTTTACAAACCTAGTAACTGTAAAGGTTATTGCTGAATTTATGAAAAACTTTTTGCACATTTATTTTGCCAAATAAGTCTTAAGAGATGCAAGCACTGTTCATTATCTATAGGGCATTTGTCTATGTCAGTATATACTTAACGTTTTAGTAGCAGTAGCAATACATTTTTCCTGAGCATGGATGCCCTATCTAGTAAGATTGATTAGCTAGCTTTAGACAATGATACATGAAAATGCCATTGATATAGTGCTCTGAGACAATGTTATGATTTTGTGTTATATATGTTTATGCATTATGAGACTTTATGATCAATGCATTCATTGGCTACTTGATACATTCTCATTGTTAACCTTTTCCTATAATAAACTTTAATTTACATCATGAATGCCTATTAGGTATGGTATTAAGAGGTAAATCCTCAGAAGGTTGCTAATTTTTTAACGTTCCATCATCTCAATTTAATGTAATGTTTTAATGTAATGTTTAACGGACCTTAGGCTAACTTATAAGCATGTCACATGTGTAGCACACTTTCCCCCACCCCCTGGGAGATATGGCAGCTATGGTATGTGTGATGCTTTTACTTGCTGCTCACAGGAGGCCTGAACCACCGCTGCTGGGAGCCTGGGTTGTACCTGATCTGTCGGATGACAGCGCCTCCACCTGCGTGGGATCCTAACAGTGTGGGATAACCCCATGCAGGATAATATAAGTAATACACACTGTTATGATATAACAGGATTACTGAACACATGAGAATAATAAGTATGATACAGAACCACTCAGACCTCTCAGGACCGTACCCCCTCCCCGTACCCCGTAACACCGTGTCCACACCCGGGTGGGGTTTACCCCAAAGTACTGAGGTGCCCCATGGCACCCAACCACCCTGGTGTCCACAGAGTCAATCCACCCAAAGGGTGAGACAGCGCTGCCCCACTAATGTGTGTATAGTTGGTGCACTTAGAGTACCTGCCCTGGTGCTCCTGCACCCGGGTATGGTCAGAAGAGGAAACGGATCCACTAATCTCAGCAATGGCGGTGTAGCTTCCGCCTCTACATTGGGTGGTGTCCCGCTTGGACGATGCCACCATGAAGAATGTCTCTTATCGGTGGGTGGTGATTTGGTCCCAGACCACTTGATGCCAAGATGCAGTTGTGTCCTGTCCGTGTCCCTCACACTGATACTACAGGGCAGTGTCCTTATCTATGGACCTGTCCCTGCAGAAACCACAAGCTGAGGGGAGTCAGGGCCTAGCTGGGGCCTATATGGGTCTCTGGCCTAGTGCAGGGGTCACTGACACCCTGTACACGTACACCTTACCCTTCTCCTGTCCCAGCTCCGACTGCTGGCGTGGTCTCAGAGCGCAAAATGTATCCAGTTCGTGGCAGGAGAATCCAGCCTCATGATTGGCTAAGCTTAGCCACCTGACTAGCAGTCCCTGGATCTGCTGGGGATTGTTGTTCCCCCTGCGCAGCCTATCTGTAATGGCTCCCACTCGTGCTTGCTCCTGCGCATACGCGAGGTGAACTACGATGACCGCCGGACCTGGGATGGCTCTGCGCATGCGCAACTTGTCTCTCGCGCCGGCGCCAACCCCAACATGGCGGTGCCGTGTAGCGGTGCTCCCTGTGGGCCTCCCTCATCCTGCTCACCTGGCAAAAACCTCTCTGATCGGAGGTAAGAGATGGGGGGATGGAGTGTAAGGAATCGGGGGGAACACGTCCCATGCAGTGTGTTCCCTCCTTACCTGCTGCTCTACACACCTCCACGCCGCTTACAGAATGCGCGCGCACATGGAGGACTTTCTACTCTACCACGGAGCTTGGCTCCACTCCCGGCACGTGATGCGCGTCCGCCACATGCAGTGCGCACACGTGACGTTCGTGCACCACTCCTCAGCTCTGAGGCAAGTCTGTTAATCTCTCCCACCTGTCTCCTGCACCTTGCAGCCTATCCTTGCTCCTGTGGGGGTTGCGCTTCCGCTCCTCCCCTCAGTTCCATTCGTGCTTCACTGCTACTTAATCTCAGCTGTCTCATTCATTCATTGCTGAGCATAGTTCATGGTAGCCTTGTGTTTCCACGTCCCTGCCCTGCCTTGTACCTGTTGTGCTTTAACCCTGTTGCTGCTTGTTTTTCCTGTGTATCGACCCGGCTTGACTTTAGGACCTCTCTCTGGTTTACCGACCCTGGCTTGCCTCTGACCATCCGCACTTCTCAATCCCTGACCACGGCTATCGGACAAACTATCTTCCTACTGGCTCCAACCCCTGACCACGGCACTCTGGACACTGACTACTCTCCTGGCACCAACCGACGACTTCAGCAAGTATCCAGACTAACCCACTCTCTCCAATCCAGACCCGGCGATATTGACTATGCACCCTCCAGGATCCACCTCTGCTGTTGTGGGTGCACAGTTTAATACTTTCCCACCTCAGTACCGGGGTCCCGTCTTGTTCATGATGAGCACAAGCGTTACACTGAGGAACCGGGGACCAGAGGGGACCCAGTTACATCCTCCCCCTGGTGAAACCTCAACGTCCCGCTTGGGAACACAGATGCACACCATCAACAGAAGTTATATAATGAAAATGCAACATATATACAATTTAACACATTTACAATGGCTTTACATGATGTTGTACATCTGTGTAAACATGACAATTACAGAGTGTATTTTACTCCGAGACAACTGCTGAGCCTCATAGTGGGGTGCCCCAATTGAATCGTAGGTCATCTGATTTGGAGTGATAAAAAATTAAACTAAACATATACTAAGCGCTCAACCTATTGGCCTAACTTAACAATACACTATAATGATAGATAAGTGCTCTAAATTTTGAAATCTCCTTATAAAGATGCAACAATATACTAGTGAATCCTACAGACTGATATGACAGACTGAGAAGACGGCTGCCTAAGGATTGAAAAAACAACAAACCTATCCACAAGGTGAGTACAACAATAACTTAAAAACAGAAAATAAAACAAACAATGAATGAAAACAGAAATAGTCCTTGGCGCACTATCTGGTATATAAACCTGACAGAAAATGAAGTCCAAAGATCTTGCTAGTGAGGATAATGGATCCATTATCCTCACTACAAAGATCTTTGGACTTCATTTTCTGTCAGGTTTATATACCAGATAGTGCGCCAAGGACTATTTCTGTTTTCATTCATTGTTTGTTTTATTTTCTGTTTTTAAGTTATTGTTGTACTCATCTGATTTGGAGGATGCTTAACTCTTTGGCTCCTTCTGAGCGATTCTTCCACCACTCCCTCTGGGGAGTATTATGCAGGAGCTTGAGGCTCAGGTTCCCTCATGAGAGGTATTAGAGTCTTTGACAAGTCTCTGATAGGTATGAAACACGGACTCTGGGTGTCCAGGGGAGGACTCATTGGAGCCACCTGAGTAGGTGTGTGTTGTCTGGGCCCTTTACCCGTAGCTCCTCTGGGAGGTGCTCTGTAACTTCGGAGTACCCTTTGACAGGGTCCCTCCATAGGATCATCTGTGGGTTCATTCACTGTCTCTTCGCTGTCAATAGAATTCTCTGTGGTATCGTTTATGGTATCCTCGTTGTCTTCTGTCTTTCCGGCTCACTGTCTAGTGGTGTAGCCTCAGTCTCAGATTCATCATCTCCTACTTGGGGTATAGGTAGAAGATGATTACGGTGCCAGACCATTACCCAGCCGTCTTGGTCTTTTATACGGCAGACGGGGAGGCCCGACAACTGTGATTCGACTTCGAATACACCGTCACACCAAAGGTTGGCCAATTTGTGTTTCCCAGGGATTCTGAGGTTGCGGAGGAGAACAGCGACTCCAGGACAAACCTCTCAATGGCGAATCTTGTGGTCGTAGTGCCTTTTATTGTTGGCATTCAGGTGAGCGGCAGCTTTCTCTGCTTGCTGGTATGCTTGCTGCAGGTTCTTCTGGAGCCGCTGCACATATCGGAAGGGGGTTCAAATTGGAACCCCATCTGTGGGTACCATTAGATGAATGTCTACTGGGAGCCGGGCTTCTCGCCCAAACATTAGAAAGTATGGGGGTTAACCCCAGGGACTCATGTTGGGTGCCGTTATAAGCATGCACCAGAGGCTCCACATGCTTGCTCCACTCATTCTTCTGTGCTCCTTTTAGAGTACCGTGCATGTCCAGGAGGATCCGGTTGAACTGCACCGGTAGTGCATCTCCCTCCGGGTCGTTCAGGACTTAGTGATGTTTAGGAGCTTGAGTAATCCCGTGATGACTTTACTCTCAAAGTCCCGGCCTTGGTCTGAATGTAGGTGGTTGGGCAACCATAGTGCACGAAATATCGCTCCCACAGGATCTTCGAAACCATGATGGCCTTCTGGTCTTTAGTGGGGAAAGCTTGAGCGTAGCGTGTGTAATGGTCCGTGATGACCTACACGTTACCGATGCTTCGGGTGTCTGGTTCAATGCATAGGAAATCCATATACACCAGGTCTGGTGGGGAGGGTCTTGTGCTGAATGCACCGTGAGCAGCGGCAGCAGTGACAGTCTACTGACTCTCACATCTGTGGCCAGAAGAACTGGTCTCATATCAGCCCAAAGGTCTTCTCTACACCAAGGTGTCCATGTTCGTCGTGCAGTGCTTTCAGGACCATAACTACAATCAATCTGTTTGGCTGGGCACCAGAAGTACCCCTGCACCCAAAGAAGCCGAAATCTGACGTCCTGGACTTTTCATTGCCATCGCCACTGCCACCGATTCCAAAACATTCGCCCGCTCTGACCCTTTGTCCACTGATGCTCGTCCGGAAACCCCCAGCTTGCATGCTCCAGCACCCATCCACGCCGATGCCCATCTGGAAATCCCCTGCTTACCTGCTCA
The DNA here is from genome assembly GCF_040206685.1 of Ascaphus truei. Classification (NCBI taxonomy): domain Eukaryota; kingdom Metazoa; phylum Chordata; class Amphibia; order Anura; family Ascaphidae; genus Ascaphus; species Ascaphus truei. The sequence continues at coordinate 365,944,245 of NC_134483.1, forward strand.
AGCACCAATCCCCGCGATGCTCATCCAGAATCCCCAGCCTACCTGATCTAGCACCCATCCACGCTGATGCCTGTCCGGAAATCCCCAGCTTACCTGCTCAAGCACCCAGCCACGCAGATGTTTGTCCGAGTGACACCAGCACTCCTTGCACCAGATACAGCTCGCTCCCAGACATCTTGTTTAGAGAACTGCCCCAGAGCGTCCGGGATAAATACAAGATCAGATGTGGTGGTCTACCTCAGAAATATGCCCAGTTTATCTTTAAACACCAAGTCAGTTTTGAGCTGTACAGTGAGTTGACCCAGAATGTCAGTTATGAAGGCAATAAATACAAAAAGGGTCTTCTTGCAAATTTAAGGAACACAATTATGGAAGAAGTAAAGCACTATTTTAATGTTACCACTCTTCTTATGAGAACCGTGAAAGACAGCATGTGATGACGCATATGCGTTTAAAAAATGTTCCAATTAAACATACACGCACGCGCAGAAATGTGATGACACGCATATGCTTTTCAACAAGGTTCCTATTTGCCATGCATGCATGCGCAGAATAAATATTTTACATTCGGAAGAAGTGACGTTGTATTTTAGTTTTATTCCTTTTCCCTATAATTTCCTGTACAAATACAACATGTAATTTATTAAAAATAATTTTTGTTGTGTGTGCTCACATTTGTAATCTTCTACAGTTAGAGGATTTGTGAATGGCTAAGGAGCCTCAGAAAGGACTTTTTTCCATGTATACAGTATACAGTATGAACTCGTAAAGTTAATCTTCGAATTACAATTACACACACTTGAGTATTGTTTGGCAATAAAAGACAGGTTGAATTGCAATTCGATTTTTAAGATAACAACTCGCGATCACCCACTTTAGTTTCTCGATGCTATTGAAGTCAACGCTAAAATGCCATTTTCTGCACTCGATAAATACACTAGTAAACTTGCGTCTTAATGCAGTAAAGTTTGAAAAAAATCACGTAGCTTGACCTGGGTATGCCCAGGAATACAACCCGTGAAATGTTCGGATAACGGCCGCTGCATATTTGAGGTACAATAATATTAATTAATTTTTCATTTTTATTAATGCCCAATTAAAATAAATGACATTTTAATTAATATTGTTGAGGCATGTATGGATTTGTATTATCCTACACCCATATTTTATACCGTCATTATTACATTATATGCCATATAATTAATTGAAGAAGTTAATAAGTATAAAAATGATACATTTCTAATATTATAACAAGATTTGCATTACCTTTTGGTAACACACATTAAAATCTCTGTTAATAACCCTACCTTAATAAGGCGCCTTAAAGTTTGACCAATGTGCCTGTGCAGTGTATTAGAAAAAAGCAGGTAATGTAAACGATGGTGGTTTCCCGCTCATTTACTGTAGGGCACTTCTGAGGATCTACCCCTTTCCTTTAGCATTCACAGCAAATAAATGGTACTGTAGTTGCCTTTTGAATCCCAAACAATAAGGAAAGCCTATTATTTTACATTTACTAGCTTACCGTAATTTGATAGTGTAGACATGTATTGTTTAATTGTAAGATTCTATTGTAAGCAGGGTGTAGCTTGCTTGTAATATTTAAGGACATTATTATATAGTTATATTGTATCTGTGAATATAATAAAGTTACTTCAAAACAGACAAGCTGCATGTGCCAATTAAGAGTGTTTTTTCCTCAAATATGCTATTAAACGCACGTTTAAATACATTACAATATGAGAGGTGCTTCAAATAACAATCGAGTCCAATGTGTTAATACATTAAGGTATACACAGTGGGTGTTTGTTCATAAATTCAGTCATAAATGCGTATTATTCCAAGTGTATACAATTTTCTGTTACAAATTGTCCAAGATAGAGGCGTCAAGGTAAATGTTGTTACTGTATATTAAGTAACCCCTATATTACTCTGCTTGTAATGTAGAAGAATCTACTTTTCTCAGGGGTTAGCTGAACTGTTACTTGTGGTCTCTCAGCAGCCTCAGCACTGAAGTCTATTATCATCAATAAAGTGTAATGTAAGTGGAAAATGTACTTGAGATGCCATTCACTTGATATCTGGAATATCTATCAGTCGGCCTGAATTAATTCTGTGAGCACAGGCTGTGGTAACACTTAAACCCCTTCCTCCCTAGGATGAGGTACTGTTTTAAGAGAGATCTGCTGCATTTCATCACAATTTACCAAACATGATCATAATTCTTTCTTTACAAGGGAAACAATCTGGAGTATGTTTTAGAGATACTTTGGTGTTATTGCATTTCACTTTACACATTATACTGGCAGGGACAGAGTTCCTGTGATTCAGGTTTGATTTAATAAACTCCCCCTAATCCATCACTTTAGCCTTTGAGACACATGAAGATTTTAAAATAAATGAGGAAATAACAAAATAAGTGAATGATGATGCCTTCTGGAAAGCTCATGCAGGAAGTGATAATCCAAGGGAAAGAAACGAAGGAGTCAAACAGGCGACTAACAAGAAATGTTTTTCTCATATTTACTGTAATTAGGTTATTGGTCTATTTAGTTTATATGCATGATCAGCTTGAAGAGAGTAATGCAGCTGATTTATTTTATATTGCAGACTTCATAGGCGTAATGCTTAATGAAGAAGATAATCACAGTCAGGTATTATACAGTTTCAGTTACGAGGTTCATAAAATTTCCTGGCCCATGTAACGTTTCCATATGTATTTTCTCTGCGGGTGCAAAGCATTTTCCATCAGTCTCTGAATAACAAGGTGACATTTGTATTCCAGACGGGCTAGGGACAGGTATTCACTTTAATATAAATCCTCTTCCCGTGTGGTAGTGAGGAAGGAAGCACCGAAACGATATATATATATATGTGTTTTCATGAAAATTATAACTGCATATCTGCTGAGAACTGGTTTCCTGAGACTCATTTCTGCATTTTGAGATGCTTAAGCTGCAAAGTCCCAACAATCTCCTGGGAATACAGGGGCTGTCTATCTTCCTTGTGCCAATGGGAATAAGAGGTTTTGTCATATATCAGTGGTTATGAAGAAAGGAGTCTCGCTTATTCATTCTGACCCAGAAAAACAACGTACATAGAATTCTAACAATAAACGGTCATTATACGTCTGCATTTGACAGCTAACTATCTGCACAACCCTTGAAATAAATACACAGATGTAGCAAGACTTACTGTTTGTGTTGCCGCGGTCCTGTGACTGCATCGATTGCGGCCCAGATGGATTAAATCTGCAAGGGATCCAATCCGGAGCATTGACCCCTGCAGCATCATCGTGCCAGACATTTGCCTCAGTGCAACAGCAATCAGCTTTTTGGGCCAGGACACTAGCCAAAGTAGGTCTTGCTACATCTACACTTTGTGGATCTCCACAGACTTACTAAGGGCAATGCAGAGCCACTATAAATAAATACGTGTGTAGCACCCTTTCCCCCACCCTAAGGGAGATTGTTTTGCTATCGGTGTATTCTGGTGCTGGTGCATACCTGTGAGGTAGAACAGGAGCCCGGAGATATCTGCGATATTATGGGGAGTACATCAGGACAGGCTGTACGGATGGTTCATCATCAGTGGCAGCACCTCCAGCCCAAGAGGATCTTGGTAGTGCAAGGATGGACCTCAGGGGCATTCCTTCTTTGTGTAGCCATATTTCAATTAGCACACCAGAGTTGGTATAACTGGAGTTTATTTGGTACACAGCAGCATACACAGGATACAGTCCCTGAAGGCAGTACCCAGGCTTGAGACCTTGAATACACCTCCTCAACAAACCTTACCCCCTAACAGGGCAAGGCATCAGCCTACTCCTTCTGGGGAGAGGCTCTCTGCTACTTCCTCATAGCATTGAGGGCAGCCCAGAACTACTCCCAGAAACACTTACTGTAACTATAGAGGAAAACACCCTCCTTTCTTGGGGAGTGGCTTGTAAGCCGGCCTACTGTACCTACAAATATAGAGCCCCCTTACAATAACAGGCTACTCATGAACTTTATTGATAACACACACAAAACATTATAACAGACCCTGTAGGACTTACTCCTAACACTGCCCACTCTTTACTGGGACTTACAGTGTTAGAGAGGCAAGAGAATCAGTAATCCAGGGGTACTTGACTACATCCTCCCTCTGGTTTTGAAAAGCCCTCCTGACCCCGCAGGAGGGCGTAACACTCACCACATAGCTATACAATAAAAATAAAATGCAATAAACATTTCAACATGATATACAGTACTTTAAGACCGTCAGTAATAGTGTGCAGGGTCAGGCTTGCGCACCAGGTTCCCCGCGCTATCTGTCACAGAATAGCAGCACTTGAGACTATTCTCTGCAACATACTCCACCCTGTTAAGATGTATATTGCAGCCTACATGCCAAGTCTTATTTAGATAAGCAACTCGGTCTTCCTACCTTCCTTCCTTGTAGTGTGCGTTACTGCCAACTCGTTGCATCACGTGGTCTATAATAGCTGTGCGCACCAATTTCAGCAGTTCACATTAAATCTTCTGGAAGGTAGGGGTAATCCTACCCTTCCAGTCTGAACTTTTGGACCAGCACCCTATCAGCGCGACTACTCTTTGTGAGATTATGCCCTTAGGCCTGGCCTGGTAATACCCAGTATATGGGTCCTACCCACAGAGGCTAACTAGCTGTGTCCTCTCCCTCTTGTTTATAGGAAAAACCCTTCGTCATCTTAGCGCAGCGCCCCCACATAATTTCTGCCTCCTGCTCGGCAGAAAAGTGACCTTCCTCCCACCAATGATATATTTGTGACCACACTTCCAGTATGAACCTGGATGTGGTACATACCCCCCAATTAGTGGATACAACCATGGTAGAGCTTTCATCCCTTCGGACACCTTATGTGTCACACATGAGGTAGTTGACACAGGGCGAATTGCCAGAGTCATTACGGATGTAACAGGCATGGGGACCAGGGCTTTTGACTGTGGTCACCATCTGCTCTCTTGGGACTAAATTTCGGACTGGGAGAACATTCAGAACAAGGCATAGGGGCAGAACGGAACAAGTCCCGCAATCCAAAGTCTAGTTCCGCTGGGAAGTTAGGGCTTCATACCCCAACCGGTGTGGCAACCGGATAGGTCGTCCACATCATGGCCTGCAGCTGTCCATACCCAGGGGCAGGAACAACTGCAGCCGAAAGTCTAGCAAGGCCTCAGATAGCCCGGATTTCAGCAGAGTGTCATTGTTGGTCATACCCCTGCTTCCGGGCCCGGCAGTGCTGTAAGAAAAGGTCCTTGGAAGGTACACTCACCAATGAAGCAGGGGCGGGTACAGAAACCGGGAGGACAGCATTATCGGCCGATACCACTAGCGGAGATTCCTCCGCCCTCCATGAGCATCAGTCCAGTGATCACCGACATCCCAGTGCGACACCTCCTGGTGGAATTCAGGAGTCGAGGGGGCGAAGGAGTCGCTGCCCCGGGATTGGCGAAGGCCCCATTCAATACCTCTTCGATGGATGTACTCTCGAGGTCCGGCCGGAAGCTCACAGGTTCAGCGGTGAATGATTCCTCTCATGACGAGCAGGGCAACAAGGGCGTGATGGGCCTTGCTCGGCACCGGCTCGCTTCCTCTAAGTCGCAGATTGTGGCTGGTATGGGTGAGACGGAAGAAGGGGACTCACATGATCGCACACCAGCCGGTGTGGGCTCAGGTACGTCTGATGGTGAAACTTCTTCCGCAGGGCTGGAGAGGCTTTTGACCTCAGTTCCCAGCACTCCCAGTGAACCCACCCCAGAGTCCATACTTAGAGACCTGCGGTTCCCACCATCGGATGTCTGGACCCACCGGGTGCTGGAGCATGATCCAGAAATCAAGCCGAGGGCCCTCGGATGACTGTCCAACCATCTCCACTAGTTGTTGGAGGAACCCAGTGATATCGGGAAATCCCCTGTTGTTCTGTAGGGTCGTGTGCATCTCCGCTCCAGGGCCCTGGACACAGCGGTACAGTGCAGTATATTCTGAGCACCGGGAAGCAGATACCAGTGCAGGTCCTACCCGCTCACATAATGGGCTGACCAACCGTAGCTAGTTCTCCTCATCATGGGGTAGTAGTAGCAACCCTCTGGGGAGAACAGAGTGAGTGCCTTTTTTCTTCTTCCATCGTCAAAGTGTGTTGGGGAGGGAGCGTGTAGGCGTACGTCTTTGCAGTAATACTACCATGTGTGTCAGTGGCTAGGTCTCCACATCCGTAGCTTGTTAGCAGATAGATATGCCCTGAGCTCCTCTGATTTTGAGACGCTGTAGAGAACAGGGTGGGACTTGGCGTTTGCGCCAATCCTGGATAATTCTGCCCGAAGGGCGTGGCCAGGCTCCGCGTCAAACCCAGACATTTGCAGATAGAGTCTTGCAACTTTGCACAAGTTGCCATGCGGTCTCCCGTTTTCAGCGGGAACCGCCATTTTACATGGTGAAAGTACATTATGTAGCTCCCTTTTTGGGGGCCACATTGTGCGTGGCTGCAGCTCCTCAAGCAGAGGTTCTTGTCACCCACGGATCGGGTGCCCCTTCTCAGATATCTTCCCGATCACACAGAATAGGGTTGCTGGGTGGACTGTAGTCTCCCTGGGGACGCATCAGGAAAATACCCCCACACCTCTTCATAGGATAGCATGGTTGGGCAACAGTCTCCCCGGTGACGCATCAGGGAATTGCCCCCTCAACTCTTCTGTTAGCACGAGTGGACTGTAGTCTCCTCGGGGATGCATCAGGGAACTACCCCCACTCTTCTTCATAGTATAACACAGTATGGCTCGGAGCTCGCCCAGAGAAGCCTAGGGGTACTGCTCCCACACCGCTTCTTAGTGTAGAACCACGCACGCTAAGGGGACCGCCATAGCATATCTGCCGCTATACACGTGCGATAATACTATCTTTTTTTGGGCATTACTAGAGGTTGCTAACTACCAATTATTGCTTATATCAGCCCCATAGAAGTGGTCGTGCAGTGCTAGTTTGCATTGTTTTAAAGAGGAATGTCCCTATCGTCGCTGCTACATCACAATATATACCCGTAGGAATCACACAGTGCGCAATTTGCAAAAAAAATTAATTAAACTTGTTTAATCATCTTCTACATTCATCATAATGCAGAGCATTTCAATCCTTAAAAATAATAGCCACTAATCCGACCAAGATGTTTAGGACGAAGTTTTGTGGTCTTCGCAGTCCCAAGTGACAAAAAGTTGAGTTAGTACTTATTTATAAACTATACCGTATATACAATTTGATATGTACCCTACACTTCTGAGCAATGTCTAGACTGTCCAGGATGCATAAACTGTGTTGCACTATGATGCAATAGTCCAATGGTATAAATGCACAGGTCCACCTTCCAGCATATTACTTTTGTTGTTCACAGCATGCCGTGACAACATTAATCTTAAAGAGGAGAGGGGGATATGAAAATCCTTTAACACTTTATTTTAAGTTTATAGTAATGTGGAATGTCCTGGAGGAGATTAAGGTGAGTTCAGACATCTGGTTTAGTGGAGAGATTTAATGAGATGTTCAAGGGCATGCTCCACTGATTTGTAGACTCAGATAAAAAAAAAGGCTTAGAAGTTTGTTCCTTTCCTTTTCTTTTTCAGTCCTCCAGGAATTGAATTCAAAATTGTTTTCAATACAGTATGAAACTCTCGAGGCTTTAAAGCTGGCAACATTTTTTTTTTTTTTTTTAGATATTCGATGTATTCATCACCAAGGTATAGATGGAGTTATGATAATCAGACCCTTACCCTTATGCTAAGGAATTTATCAAGCTTAACACAACTTACCCTCTTCACAAACACATTCCTAGAAGCGTGAAATTGCAGAAATCTCTAAGCTGGCGTAAAATTGCTCAACAGCCTCCATGTTACAAGCGCACACACAAAAAAAAAATTATGTACGTTTAAGATTACAGATGTGTATAAAATATCTTTCAATTTCACTCCGTCCACCAAATAAAAGATAAAACAAGAAAATAAAATAGCCTTCTAAATGACACAACATTTGTTATACAGTATGTACAGTAGCAGTTTGTATTGCTTTGCATGACTGAATTATCATTCATGATAAATCAAATAATACATTCTTAGCCATCACTAAGAATTGCAACATAAACAGTGTCTCATGAGTTATGTTGACAATGTATGGCACTTTTCAAATGAGAATCTGATAAATATGCATTAATGCTTTTAGAATTTTAATATAATTAGACAAGGTACATGGCTTTATTAGCTTTGATAAACAATCGGGTGAAAAATATTTTTCAAATGTCAGTGCATTTAGATTCACTGAACCCAAGCTGTAGACACAGAAGATTTATGTAGCAAGCTTAAGATTTCCTTATGATTAGTCAGTTTATGCAGTTCAACAACATTGTGAATATCACTGAACAAGGCTCCAGAGAGATAAGGTACCTAAACTGTCTTTGAAAGGTTTGTGAACCGATTTGAATTCTTTATTAATACTACTTCATCATTTGAGTTAATATCAATAAGAATCTTCGAAAAACGGAATAATGTCCAAATAAAACGTATTGAAGATGTTCCGTGTTTTGCAACTTATTTTTTTTACACTTTACTTACTGTACACTTCCAATAATGTCTTGTATTGTTGTACACTTTTTTGTTTACAGCAGGCCTGCACAACTCGTAAAGTGAGAAGGGCCGAACTGCTCCACGGAATTTTTTTTTGGGCTGCAAGGGTACAATCATCATCATCATCATCATCATCATCATCATCATCATCATCATCATCATCATCATCATCATCATCATCATCATCATCATCATCATCATCATCATCATCATCATCATCATCATCATCATCATCATCATCTCTCCTCCAGCACCTCTCATCATCATCCTGCACCTCACATCCTTCTCCCCCCCTGCACCTCACATCCCTCTCCCACTGCACCTCACATCCCACTCCCCCCTAAACATCCCATCACTCTCCCCCCATGCACCTCCCATCATTCTCCCCCCCTGCACTTCCCATCACTCTCCCCCCATGCACCGCCCATCATTCTCCCCCCTACACTTCCCATCACTCTTCCCCCCCTGCACCTCAAATTCTTCTCCCCCCCTGCACCTCACATCCCTCTCCCCACTGCACCTCCCATCACTCTCCTCCTCTGCACCTCCCATCACTCTCCCCCTCCACTTCCCATCACTCTTCCCCCCTGCACCTCACATCCTTCTCCCCCACAGCACCTCCCATCACTCTCCCCCCTGCACCTCACATCACTCTCCCCCCTTCACCTCACATCCCTCTTCCCCCCTGCACCTCCCATCCCTCTCCCCCTCTGCACCTCCCATCCCTCTCCCCCTCTGCACCTCCCATCATTCTCCCCCCTAAACCTCCCATCACTCTCCCCCCCATGCACCTCCCATCACTCTCCCCCCTGCACCTCCCATCACTCTCTCCCCCTGCACCTCCCATCACTCTTCCTCCCCTGCACCTCCCATCACTCTACCCCCCTGCACCTCCCATCACTCTTCCCCCCCTGCACCTCCCATCACTCTTCCCCCCCTGCACCTCCCATCACTCTTCCCCCCTGCACCTCCCATCACTCTTCTCCCCCTGCACTTCCCATCACTCTTCCTCCCCTGCACCTCCCATCACTCTTCCCCCCCTGCACCTCTCATCACTCTCCCCCCCTGCACTTCCCATCACTCTCTGCCTCTGCACCTCCCATCACTCTCCCCCCATGCACCTCCCATCACTCTCCCCCAATGCACCTCCCATCATTCTCCCCTCATGCACCTCCCATCACTCTCCCCCAATGCACCTCCCATCATTCTCCCCCCTGCACTTCCCATCACTCTTCCCCCCCTGCACCTCACATTCTTCTCCCCCTGCACCTCACATCCCTCTCCCCCTCTGCACCTCCCATCACTCTCCCCCCTGCACCTCCCATAACTCTCCCCCTTCACCTCACATCCCTCTTCCCCCTTACACCTACCATCCCTCTCCCCCTCTGCACCTCCCATCCCTCTCCCTCTCTGCACCTCCCATCATTCTTCCCCCATGACCTCCCAGCACTCTCCCCCCCATGCACCTCCCATCTCTCTCCCCCCTGCACCTCCATCACTCTCCCCCTCTGCACCTCCAATCACTCTCCCCCTTCACCTCCCATCACTCTTCCCCCCTGCACCTCCCATCACTCTTCATCCTGCACCTCCCATCACTCTTCCCCCCTGCACCTCCCATCACTCTTTTCACCCCCTGCATCTCCCATCACTCTTCTCCCCCTGCACCTCCCATCACTCTTCCCCCCTTGCCCTCCCATCACTCTTCCCCCCTGCACCTCACATCACTCTCCCCACTGCACTTCCCATCACTCTTCCCCCGCTGCACCTCACACCCTATCCCCCCTAAACCTCCCATCACTGGAACCCCTGCACCTCCCATCACTCTCCCCCCATGCACATCCCATCACTCTCCCCCCCTGCACTTCCCATCACTCTTCCCCCCCTGCACCTCACAACCTTCTCCCCCCTGCACCTCACATCCCTCTCCCCCCCTGCACCTCACATCCCTCTCCCCCCCTGCACCTCACATCCCTCTCCCCCTTGCACCTCACATCTCTCTCCCCCCTGCACCTCCCATCACTCTTCCCCCCCCTGCACTTCCCATCACTCTTCCCCCCCCTGCACCTCACAACCTTCTCCCACCCTGCACCTCACATCCCTCTCCCCCCTGCACCTCACATCCTCTCCCCCCTTGCACCTCCCATCACTCTCCCCCCTGCACCTCCCATCACTCTTCCCCCCCTGCACCTCACATCCTTGTCCCCCCCTACACCTCACAAGGAAAACAGAGTTGGCCGCACGGGTAAAACAGCATTTATTATTCAAAATAACACACTGATTAACGATGTTTACTTGAAAAAAATTAGATTTAAAATACTTTCATTCAAATTAAATTAATTTGCCCATATCAGCAGCCCCCCACAGCCCAAATCAGCAGCCCCCCACAGCCCATGTCAGCATCCCCCCTCCCATGTCAGCATCCCCCTCCCCCTCCCATGTCAGCATCCCCCCTTCCATGTCAGCATCCCCCCTCCCATGTCAGCATCTCCCCCTCACATCAGCATCCCCCCCATGTCAGTATTCCCCCCATGTCAGCATCCTCCCCATGTCAGCATGCCCCCCTCCCATGTCAGCATGCCCCCCTCCCATGTCAGCATCCCCCCTCCCATGTCAGCATCCCCCCTCCCATGTCAGTATCCCCCCCTCCCATGTCAGCATCCCCCCTCCCATGTCAGCATTCACCCCGCCATGTTAGCATCCCCCCCTCCATGTCAGCCTCCCCCTCCCCCCCTCCATGTCAGCATCCCCCCCTCCCATGTCAGTATCCCCCCTCCCATGTCAGCATCCACCCCCCCATGTCAGCATCCCCCCTCCATGTTAGCACCCCCCCATGTCAGCATCCCCCCCCCCATGTCAGCATCCCCCCCTATGTCAGCATCTTCCCACTGGTGTGGTTTGATTGGGCTCCCAATGGTGTGGTTGTAATGGGGCCCCCATGCTTATCTGATGTTGGCTGCGGCGGCAACAGAGGAGGCGATGGCAGACAGAGGTGGCGTCGGTGGCGGCAACGGAAGAGGTGGTGGATGGCAGCGGCAACTGTGATGGTGGCAGGGTGAGGGAAGCGCGCTCTAGCAGCAGACCCGGAAGTTCTGGGTGGCGCTACAGTGCTAGAGCGCGTCCCCCTGCTGGAGCAGGCTGAGGGGGGTTAGGGGAGAGCGCGCAGATTCACAGACACTGCTGGAGCGCGCCCCTTTCCCTACCAGGCAAGGGGTGGTTGGGGGGGTCCGTCGCGGGCCGCACGGGGTATCCCCGCGGGCCGTATGTTGTGCAGGCCTGGTCTACAGCTTTGAAACTGGGACTAAACACAGCAAAATATATTTCAAAGATAATTAATCCCATTCATTCTTTTCATTGACTAATCTGGTGCCATTTTTTTCCACTGCTTTTGCAACTCAGGTACCTTGATAAATAGACCTGTGCACCCTTTCCCCCATGTCTCTGCTCTCTGTAGCCTCTTAATCACCTATGACATCACATCAGGGAAAAACACAAAAGCAGACTTATAAAGAACATTGTTTTTATTGTTATAGCCATAGCTGGTCCTGACTACCTTTTTGCCTCCCTGTCACGTAAGCCCTAGTAGCTACAGATAGTGACAGGCTATCATGTGGGTTTACCCTTCCTCATGCTGCCTCTCTGAGTGGGGTGGAGGTGAACTGGAGTCTGTGTACAGCCAATCATGGTGAAGACCCTGTGCCCTCCCTCTCTGTGCCTTAGGGAGGAAGTGTCCAAATCATAATCAGTTCAGCTCAGCCCCTCCTGGGGTTGAGACATACCTTCAGCTCATCCTGGAGCTGAGTGCTGCCTAAGATCTGTGCAGAGCACAAGGCCTCAGTATTGCAGGAAGGCTAGCACCACCCAGAGGTCTGGGACCCATTTTAAATATGATGTATACGCTGTGATAACAACTGCAGTGACTGCTCCAATAAATAATCATTTTTATATACTTCTGCCTAAGTAACAAGCTATTGGATTTAAGTATGAGAGAAGACTGTCATAGTGGGGACTGTCTCCAGCTATGTTGGAGCTTGCTGTGCCTGAAGGCGCTGACACCAAGATGAGAAAAACCTGAAGAATCACCAAAAGCCTGCCCTGTTTCCCCTTACCATTGTAGACACTCATCTCTCCTGCACCCTCACAGGTAACAAGCACCACAACACCTGTAGCTAAGGCAAGATCTCCCAAAAAAAGGGGGGGAGGGGTGCAGTTTAGTGCTAAATTGTGATAATCAAATCAAGAAAATATAACACAAAGTGAGTGGTTGGTGACTGTCGGTCAAACTGTACCTTACTATGTGTCTATACATATTGAATAGGGAGTAAAGAGGATTTGACTTTCATGAGGAGGGCACTGTGATATTAAAATATTCACTTTCAACTCTGTTGGGAATAATCCATAAAATAGAACATAACATCAGCAGTTGTGGGGTGGTCTACATATGTACAGTATTTAGTACATAGTTATATTAATTGTTTTAATTCTTTAGAGTTGTAGATTTTTTGTAGGTTAAAATCACTTTTAGTGAGTTTTTTGAGTTCTTTGTAGATATAATGGTTTGTACATGCAGTAGTTTCCAAAATCTCAAAGGTCTCATTTTCATTGCCCCTACTCAATAGGCTGTGGAGCTGTATTTTATGTAATGAAGAACATTTTAGTCCCATTTATTTTAATTGACCTTTATCTCTTGGAAAGCATGCAAAGGCAACTTCACAGCATATTGAAAAAGGGCCCATGGAGAATGGAACAGCACAGCTACATTAGAAAGAGGTTCTGCGTCTGTTCCCTCTTTTGACTGAGGGCATGGTCCCAGCATGCCAAATGTATCTATCTGGAAGCAGGAGATATCTGCAGTCCTTTTGACAGATGTGCGCATGTGTCCTATTTCTCAGAGCCTCATGGGACATGTAGTCCCTGCGTAGAGCCTTTCCGTATTGGCTGCTGCTTGCACTATCCAATGAGCATGCACAAAGCTCCTACAATAGCCAGCGCAACTCGGAGCATCTCTGCAACGCGCGAGACATACTGCACATGCGATACTGTTGCCAAGATGGCGACACCCCGCAACGGGAGCCGTCATGGACCTCCGACAACCCGCTCGCCACCCACACACCCACCGGTACTTGCCCCAGCTTCCGCTGCCAGCCGCAACAGGACGTAAGGGGACTAGGGGAACCTGGCTATGCCTGGCTTAACTCTACTCTGGCAGAAATCACCAGAAAACTGTCTCTTCACATAACAACACCAGAAATCGGCATGCAAATTCCCACTGATTTTATACACAACAGAATACTGCCAAAAGTCAGAACTATTTATGCCTAAGCAGGGTTCTGTCCTTCACACAACCTGGACTTGCTCGAAACAACAGTTCTGGGAGGGTACCCACATGTTCTATATCCCCTGTGCACAAGACAAACAGAGCAGTGTTCAAAGGATTAAGTCACATTCTGCTTGGATTTGTCATCATTCTCAGCCAGGAATTTGCATTGCCCTGTGCTGCACCCAGTGGGACTCAACCCACCTGCACCTCATTCCATCAAAGGGACATTCTCGCCTTTCCACACCCTAGACTTGCTCAGGGTTTCTTGTCATTATCCTACTGCCCATGCCATTGGACTCAAATATAAATAATGGCTATTGCTTCCCATAACCTCTGCACTCTGACTTTCCTGCTCTGTGTACTTTTTTTTTACATTGCCTAACAATCTTTTAAACTTACCAACTGCCATAAATTCTTACTTTTACATATCCTCTTTTGTACTACAAAGTAATTCTATTTTAAGCTTTGACCTCCACCTCCTCCTTACCTACTGATGCTCACAGTCAAAAATCTCCAGTAAATCCGTTTGCTACTATTTCTATCTTTCTTTACTTCTCCTATTGCTCTGTGGTGATGTATCACCAAATTCTGGTCCCACAAATATAACTAGCTTGCCCTGTCTCATTATCTGCCCCAGAAACTATCTGTCACTGTCTTTTTGCTACTGGCTTATACATGTACCAACTTAAACATAACCCATAATTTTAAGTCCTAATACCATATCTGTACCTGATATCTAACTTGCAATAAAAGACTCCACTATCTTTTCGATACCGCAAGCAAAACGCTTAGCTGTATTTTTTTTTACTCCTTCCTTCCCTTTATCCTGTATATTCAATACCTCAACAAAGCATGTTTTTACCTCTGCAATATTGCTAAAATACATCCTTTTCTAATGGAACAATAATCCAAAATGTGTGCTTTTTCACTCATTGCAACCTGATTGGAATATTGCAACCTGCTTATAGTTCGTCTTCTCTGCAGTCAATTCTAAAAGATGCTGCCAGGCTTATTTACCTCAAGGATAAAGAAGCTATAACTCTTTCATAAATAGGCAATTCATGCCGTTTTTAATTTTTGTATACAGGATTGAAGCAGAGCGTCCTGGAGCTGAACGCCATCAGTTCCATAGACCCCCTGATTCAAACCTGTATAAAAAAGTGAAAAAGTGAAAAACATCATGAATTGACTGAAAAATGAATAAACTTGCCGACTGCGCATTCGCAATCAATGTTTTCTGGTTGCTCATGCGCATGTGCGATCAGCACTTACCGGATGCTCCTGTGTATGCGTGATCGGCGTTTGCCGGTCGCTCATGCGCATGTGCTCCCGGCAAGCTCCGATCGTGCATAAGCAACCGAGAAGCGCCAATTGCGCATCCACTGTCGGCCAGTGTCAATTGTGCTTGCTTGGTCAGCAAGTGCACTTCGCGCATGCACTGTCAGTGCACGCCAACTGCACATGCGTGACCGGAACTTACCAACTGCGCATGTGCGATTGGCGCTTGCCGACTGCTCATGCACATGTGCGATCGTTATTTGCCGATTGCTCATGTGCAATCGGAACTTACAGGCTGGTCCGGCACATGCATGATCAGCGTTTGACGGTCATTCACGTGCAAGTGCGACCACCAAGCTCCGATTGAGCATGAGCAACCGGGAAACGCTGATCACACATGCGCAGGAGCAGCCTCCATGTGCCGATTGCACATGCACGGTCTTCAAGTTTTCTGCACATGCACAGTCAACGAGAGCTGACTGCGCATGCGTGAATTTATCCCATTTTTTGCCGGGACAAAATTGGTCACCCTATACATACAGGAACCTGCAAAGCTATGCTTTTCTTAATCCTCTGGCTTCCAAGGGGTTGACAAGAGAAGAGACACATTGCAGGTAACATTCACATGGAAAGGCAAAGAATATATGAGGAAAAACTACCACTTTTATCATGTCTGTTATTCCGAAAAACAAACCTCACAAGTACCTTTGATGTAGTTCAATCTTGTAGTAGCCGTATTAGTCCTGTATAAAAGCAGATTCGATGTAGGTTGTGATAACTTTAGTGGACCAACATTATAATCCTACATAAATTAATTTATAGTGTACAGAGTTCTCAAAACCTTTATAGGCTTGTTCTTCAAAGAACCTTTGATAATATTTTGACATATTGGATCTATGATTAATATTACGTTGTAAGTATTTTGCATTAGTGGACTGTTGATATTATTATTTTAAACATTCTTTATTATGTTATACTTTCCTTAGCTTTTCCAGGAATAGGTAATGGAAATAAAATGTATAAATCTTATGGAGAAGTGTGGCAGGATACTGCGAGGCCAGTGGTACTATAATACTCACTCTGCCAACTGCTGATTAAGTATAGGACCATTATTGACGGCTTCATTAACTGATTGTAGCAAAAATGCTGATCCAAAGAACTTCACAAAGAGATGAACATCATTTGAGAATCGTTATTGTCATAATTATGATTATAATTATACTGCAGCCCTTACAGCTTTCATTCATATCCACCTACTGTATGATCTTTTTATTTTGTGTTTTCAACTCACATTATTTCTCTCAAATAGTTACAGGTGAGGGAAGCCACTTCATGAACTATATACATGGATGGCTTTTATCTGATACTGGTGTAGCCGAGCTCCCCTCTTACCTCTGGTGCGGGGAGGGAGACTGCTGGGTTGATCAGAGCAGCCGAAGCTCCCCGGCAGACCCGAAGTACGGGGGCCACCATCTTGGTTCTTGTGCAAGCGCAGTATAATGCGTCGTGCATGCACAGTGTAAGTTGCGGCGGCCATCTTAGTTGGCTCCGCAGATACAGGACTACAAGTCCCAGGATCCTCTAGGAGGAAGGATATGTGTTTGCCACGAACAGAGACTGTGAGGCAG